>NW_028296874.1:5000-257036 GCF_055471065.1 Atractosteus spatula
ACCCTAACCCTAACCCTAACCCTAACCCTAACCCTAACCCTAACCCTAACCCTAACCCTAACCCTAACCCTAACCCTAACCCTAACCCTAACCCTAACCCTAACCCTAACCCTAACCCTAACCCTAACCCTAACCCTAACCCTAACCCTAACCCTAACCCTAACCCTAACCCTAACCCTAACCCTAACCCTAACCCTAACCCTAACCCTAACCCTAACCCTAACCCTAACCCTAACCCTAACCCTAACCCTAACCCTAACCCTAACCCTAACCCTAACCCTAACCCTAACCCTAACCCTAACCCTAACCCTAACCCTAACCCTAACCCTAACCCTAACCCTAACCCTAACCCTAACCCTAACCCTAACCCTAACCCTAACCCTAACCCTAACCCTAACCCTAACCCTAACCCTAACCCTAACCCTAACCCTAACCCTAACCCTAACCCTAACCCTAACCCTAACCCTAACCCTAACCCTAACCCTAACCCTAACCCTAACCCTAACCCTAACCCTAACCCTAACCCTAACCCTAACCCTAACCCTAACCCTAACCCTAACCCTAACCCTAACCCTAACCCTAACCCTAACCCTAACCCTAACCCTAACCCTAACCCTAACCCTAACCCTAACCCTAACCCTAACCCTAACCCTAACCCTAACCCTAACCCTAACCCTAACCCTAACCCTAACCCTAACCCTAACCCTAACCCTAACCCTAACCCTAACCCTAACCCTAACCCTAACCCTAACCCTAACCCTAACCCTAACCCTAACCCTAACCCTAACCCTAACCCTAACCCTAACCCTAACCCTAACCCTAACCCTAACCCTAACCCTAACCCTAACCCTAACCCTAACCCTAACCCTAACCCTAACCCTAACCCTAACCCTAACCCTAACCCTAACCCTAACCCTAACCCTAACCCTAACCCTAACCCTAACCCTAACCCTAACCCTAACCCTAACCCTAACCCTAACCCTAACCCTAACCCTTAACTTAACCCTTAACTTAACCCTTAACTTAACCCTTAACTTAACCCTTAACTTAACCCTTAACTTAACCCTTAACTTAACCCTTAACTTAACCCTTAACTTAACCCTTAACTTAACCCTTAACTTAACCCTTAACTTAACCCTTAACTTAACCCTTAACTTAACCCTTAACTTAACCCTTAACTTAACCCTTAACTTAACCCTTAACTTAACCCTTAACTTAACCCTTAACTTAACCCTTAACTTAACCCTTAACTTAACCCTTAACTTAACCCTTAACTTAACCCTTAACTTAACCCTTAACTTAACCCTTAACTTAACCCTTAACTTAACCCTTAACTTAACCCTTAACTTAACCCTTAACTTAACCCTTAACTTAACCCTTAACTTAACCCTTAACTTAACCCTTAACTTAACCCTTAACTTAACCCTTAACTTAACCCTTAACTTAACCCTTAACTTAACCCTTAACTTAACCCTTAACTTAACCCTTAACTTAACCCTTAACTTAACCCTTAACTTAACCCTTAACTTAACCCTTAACTTAACCCTTAACTTAACCCTTAACTTAACCCTTAACTTAACCCTTAACTTAACCCTTAACTTAACCCTTAACTTAACCCTTAACTTAACCCTTAACTTAACCCTTAACTTAACCCTTAACTTAACCCTTAACTTAACCCTTAACTTAACCCTTAACTTAACCCTTAACTTAACCCTTAACTTAACCCTTAACTTAACCCTTAACTTAACCCTTAACTTAACCCTTAACTTAACCCTTAACTTAACCCTTAACTTAACCCTTAACTTAACCCTTAACTTAACCCTTAACTTAACCCTTAACTTAACCCTTAACTTAACCCTTAACTTAACCCTTAACTTAACCCTTAACTTAACCCTTAACTTAACCCTTAACTTAACCCTTAACTTAACCCTTGGGTCCAAAATAAAAGGAAACATCTACCCCAACATCCTGACATTACAGGCACTAACTCAACCCCAATAACAAATACTCACCACCTACCTCTTGAATCCATAAAACTGATAACTGCTCACATCACTTTCACTTTTTTACATTCCAATACAATTTCCAAACAACCAACTCCATAAATACAATACAAATTACAATAACACTATACAAAAATATTCCAACACATTCCAATCAATTACCCCGTACCCACATGTTTTCAATCAATACCCTGAAAGAGCACACCCTGCAACTTTATTGTGCTCAAATTACAATTCTAAACAAATACAACATAACATTCATAACATATTAAAAAATGAAATTTAAAATATAATCCTGCACACTAGCACATATCAAACAAAAACATTCTCACATCACTAAAAATACAGTGCAGCTTAAAACCAACATTACATAACATCTTTGGTCACCATAAGAATCAACAAAAACCAGACACAAACTTTTATACTCAAACTACATTATGAGAATTGATATTCAAACAGCATTACACCATTTCAAAGACATTGAAGTACAAACATTAAGAAACTTTCACTACAAACATTATCCTTAATACAAAAGGATTTACAAACCACTTTTCCCCCCCAACATAATCAAGTTCTTTACAATCCAAGAAAACCCCACATCACATGCTACAATGATCCCACCTTCACTTACTCAAAACAATATACAGAACATGGTGTTATGGTTCTAGCATTAAAAGTAAAGTTAACTCATAAGGTAACAACAACAACCACAAGCTAGAACAACTGAGCTAAAAACTAGCCCTAACCCACCCACACAAAAAATAGGTACTTACCCCCTGCCTCTTCAAGCTATGAAACGATGTTAAACAATTTACATCATTTCAACAACCTAAGCAAACACTAGTCTTTAAAAAAAGAACTTGCATTCTAGCTCATTAAAAAAACACATGCAAAAGATGATTTCTCAAATCACTAAAAATACAGTACAGCATAAAACAATCAGATTGGATAAGAAACATACACACATTTTTCAATCAATACAAATCCTCAAAGAGCACACCAAGAAACTTTATTGTGCTCAAATTACAATACTACAAATCATAAAGATGACTACATAACATTCCATGAACATTAAACTATTTCAAATAAATCACATTACAAACATTAAAAACAAAGTTTACAGTTAAGGAAATGGTCCTTAAGACAAAAGAATTTACAAACCATTCCCCCCCATTATCATAAAGTTCTTTACAATCCAACAAAACACCACATCACATGTTACAATGATCCCACATTCACTTACTCAAAACAATACACAGAACATTTACTTAACTTGGCACAATTTACTTGTTTAAAAACTCCATTACTACTTCAAACAGCCTCCTCAAGTCCATCCAGACATGATACAGTTGTAGAAAGTCTAAAGTTGAAACACTGGCAGAGGAAAAAGATCCATTCGAAAGCTGCTCCCAATGACCTCTTCAAAACGCACACCATTTTCATCTTCTGTTCCAATTAGTCAGGAAATAAAAATACAAAAAAAATTCAGGAGCCTACACACATCCCTCTTGGAAGATGGACACCACCTCCCACATCTGGGCCACACTCCACGCAGACATGCAGGTACCCAATGAAACAGTACAGATTGCAGATTAGTTTACATTTATATTAATCAAAATAAAATACTTCAATTCAAAACAAACCCACAACCAAAATCCAAGACCTTCCTTCCCACAGAATACCCCTTGCAAAAAAGGTAATTGTGAAGTCTCCCATTAAGTAAAAACTAAACTACCTCCAATCTGAAAAAACATGTTCATGTCCATTGTTTTGGATGACAAAAATCAAGACAAAGAATTTCAAACCATTACAAATACAAATTTCCAATGTAACATAGCAATACAAAATCTAACCAGACTATTCACACAAACATAGCCAAATACATACAAGGCTCTACTTGCAATTACTCCTAACTTTTACCCAAAGTTAACTTAGTGAAACAAACATCTGCAATCTGGAAAAGAATCTGAACCCCAACTACAAGCACCCCCCACCCCAAAAAAAAATACTCACCCCCTGCCTCTTCAATTCCAGAAAGGTAGATGGACCTTGCAAAGGACATTTGATCATTTTCAATTAAAGATGAAACACCTACATACCTCAATTTTACAAAATAAAAAAACACAGCTAAGTAAAAATAAAACTTCAAACAAATTACATGGTACAAAAAACAGCCACATCTCTTCAGTCATCAATACAAACCTTAAAAGAGCACACCCAAAAACCTTGTACTCAAATTACAAAACAAACATTAGCAACAAAACAATGTCTGAATTATTGCATTACAAATATATACAACAAAACATGGACCATTACACTACAAAACAATTTACAAACCACATTTGGATAAAAGACTTTACAATCCAAAACATTATAACAGACAAACTGATGTTTCTCACAGTGATGTTTAACTTACTCAAAACAATAAACATTTACTTTAATCTACCACAATTTATTGGCTTTGATTTTAAACAACTCAAAATTAAACCTCTAGCACACAAAAAACATCCACTCAAATCACTACCAACACCACATCATTATGCACACAAATAGATTCCATTCCAATTTTAAAATCCACAAAAATGACTAAAACCATCCCTCTTGGAAGATGGACACCACCTCCTGTCTGCACAGGACCCCATGAGTACTTACAGAAAATGAAAAACAAGCCATCACCAAACAACCCAGGTACAAAAAACTAAACAAATCAGATTAATTTAAATTTATATTGAGCATCAAAACAAACCCAGCCCCAAACCTCCCTTCCCACAGGTCACCCCTTGTTAAACAAATGTAATTGTGCAGACTCCCATTAAAAAAAATTACCTCCACAATTAAATAAATGCTTCAACTTCAGTTCTACATTGAATTGAACAACTCAAATTACAAAAATCAAATTTCAAAACATAAATTGCACATTTTCAACATAACACTCCAACACAAAACATACTATTCACAAAGTTAAGACTGACTTCACGCAAATCAAAAAGAACACAAGCAGCGCACTTATATTAAAATGTTTTACAAAAACAAGCAACCATCAATATAAATTCCTAGCATAAAAAAGCATAATTAAACACAACCAAATACATACAGAGCTTTACATACAAATACCCCCCAAAAAGATGTGAAAGGTTAAAACAGTCAAAGAAACCATACACAATGCAAACAATACTTCAAAACAAAAAGTAACTTCATACATTACTCACTCAAATCCTAACAAAACTTCATCATATACAACTACCTCTCATTATAAACAATGAAAAAAGGAAATCTTCAATTCCTCTCTGAATCCAACAAAGCCACATCATTCACGACCCCAGAATCCACAACCACTCATTGTAAAATCCGCATACCTTCCTCCACAATTTCAAAGTGTGAATCTAAACAATTCTGTCACAAACATTCATATTATAAAGACAAAATAAACACATTTCCACCAACACCTAAAATTGCAAAAAAACTCAACAAGCAAAAACCTAAACATGTTTAAAAATACTCATATAACCATCAAAAAATCAAATAAAAACTCCTAACCCTTCAAAGAAAATGCACCACATTCATCAAAAAAGCTCATTGCACCCAACCAGAAACAACTCCTCACTTTCAAAACGATATTCACACTATCCTTTAAAGTTGCCAAAGAACAACCATTTTAAAAATGAACTCAACTGCATCATGTGGAACACATGAATTTCACATTAGCACCCAATTTCATTCAATAACCATTCCAAAACCCACAAGATCAGATTATACTCACATTCAATATTCCAATCACTTGAAAAAGATGAGACCTACAAAACACACCACCAGCAACACTCAACCACTAATACTACATTCACCATACCAAAAAAAATACCATACATAAAACACATGTTACCAAAAAAGTCCCTAATACTAACTCCATCAGTCTAAAAAAACACCATGAAACTACTCCAAATGTTAACATGCCATCTAAAATTAAATATACAACAAAAAGCAGTTACACAAACCAAAGAACCATCTCAGTTTCCCCAAACACTGAACCAAATCTACAATACCACCTTCTTGTCAAGGACATTTACCATCTATTTTTAAAACCAATCATCCAAAATCATATTGTCCCAATTCCTTGATTGCTTACAACAGACAATACAAATAAACAAAATCAGGACCTGACAACTTAAATCCAACCAGCCTTTGCGAAAAACCATTTACAAAGATCACCTTATAAAAGATAACCCAAAGCTGAAAACATTTCAATTAAAAAAATAAATTATAGAAAACACTATAAAATAAACAAACAAAACATTATTTCTTACAAAACCCTTCCCAAAATGACATTGCACAAAAATGCAACACCAACTTTACAAAACTGCCCCCAAACATCAAAACTACCAATGCAGGGGATTACTTAAAGACTCAGAGTCTGGTAGAACCAACCACATTTACAAATACTCCATTGTGGGACAGCACTACTGTGTGGAACATTTCAACCATCTATAAAAAAAGATGGTTTCAACTACATAAGCTACCTTTCCATCCAACACACAAAAACCTTCCTAAACTCAAACAAATAATCAAAACACCTCCAACCTTTCCTTTAATTACCCCCCCCCCCTCCCCCCAACATCAAAATAAAACACCCTTCTCAGCACTCTTCTGTCCACCACAGCTGCAGGTCAAGAGCCAGAAACAGAATGACTACTGGTTCCAAGGCTGCATTTTTATAACCCTCAGAATAAATTCAGAATTGTGCCTAATTAACCAAGACTCTATCCAAACATGTCCTCAAAATGGACAATTGGCAAAGCCCTATTGTTTATAACACATTCCTGTTTCTGATGGCTAAACAAGACTTACACAACCCATCTAGACATCCAACCACTCAATGCAAGCAATAATTACAAATTCAGAAACTGCCAACTACCACAGCTTTTTTTAATTACAACAATTTGGGGCAACACTACAGTGTTGAACATTTAAAACGTCACCAAATAAATGCATAAATGTGACACTGTCGCCATAAAATGCCCAATTATGAATCAATCAAAATTAAAGAATTCTTTTACCAGTTAAAAAAATCTAAACTTCAGATTGTATATGACAGCATATTAAATATTCAAGAGCTTAAAAGGTAGATATATTAAATAAAAACATTACTCAATTGGAGATATAAAAATAGTTAATTATACTGTAGCTTGTGAACATAAAGTACCCCTTTCAAGTTTACATTCACAAACAAAAATGAGAATTTACAACTACTCACCACCTGCCTCTTCAATACCTGAAAGGATATTAAACATTGCAATTTACATACCTTGATCAATTTCAAACAAACTATAACTTGGATAAACATCCCATATCATTTAACAAAATTAAACCACATCACTAAACACTACAACTTAAAAAAAAACTATTGTACAACAAAACATACCATCTTTTCATTCATTAATACCCTGAAAGAGCACACCCAGCAACTTTATTGTGCTCAAATTACAATGCTAAAACTATAACACAAAGTGACAATAAACCATTGACAATGAGCATTAAACAATTAAAAAAAAATCTTGGATTACAAAGTTTTGAAAATACAATCTACAATTGAGAACGCTGTCCATCACACTACTAAACAACTTCCAAACAATTTTTCAAACATATTCAAAGTTCTTTAAACTTAATAAAAGGAGAATGAAAAGTAATTTCACACATTAACTTACTCAAAACACAAGATCACATTTATTTGAACTACCACAAATTTTAACTTGCTTTTAAACTCCTGCTTTAAACACTCCTCCATTCCATCAAGACACATTCTAAAGTTGAAACACTGGCACAAAAAAATATCTAAATTTACTCATAATGAGGCCTCTTCAACATGCACAAAATCATATGCTGTTACAAATTTTGAAATTGCACATAAAAATGCAACAGACACATTCCATTATAACTACAAATGTTCATCTTGGAAATTGAACACCACCTCTCACATCTGCACTGCACTCCATGCAGACGTGCAGGAACACAGGAAACAGACATCTGGCCTCCACCTCCAAACAACCCAAGTAGAAAACAAAAACACACAGCATTCAGATTACTTTAAATTTATATTGAACATCAAAATAAAACACATCTACAGATGCAGCCATTAGAAATCCACATTACAAACCCATTCCACACACAACTAAGCACAAGCCACTGCACCGTACCGCGGTACGTTGGTTGGCAGTGAAAAGATTTAATCATTTAATCTCTTTACTGTGCACATTTTAATCCACTTAGTATTAAATATTCATAAGGAATTTTACAACTGAAGGGAAATTCTAGTAGATGAACATAAAAAGAAAAGGAGCATAATGCATCTGAAGGTCATAAACAATATAAATTGAAGAACATAAACATCATGTAACTGTATATTGCTAATATTGGTAATTTAAAGAAAATACACACCAGTATTCCATTGCTCCCTAAACATTGTAAGCATCAAAGTCTTATATGTGGTTATTTCAGAAACATTTTTACGTGATCCTTCTGACCATATTACTGTACGTTTATATACTTTTTGAAAAGTGATCGTTTAAACCTTTTCTGCAAATACACTTGTTATTGGAGTAAACTAAAGCATACTTTTAGAATTGGATTAAAAGGGAATATAATATGGAATTGTGTTGCGGAAAAAATTAATAACAATAATTAAATTCAAGTACTGTAGCACAAACAGTACTATAACACTTTCTATTGATGTGTACGACTGTTTCACCACCATGCTGTCTGTGGTGTGATGGCTTAGGTAACTGACTTACAAGTGCAAGGTTGGGTTTTCAAACCTAGGAATTGCTATGAGTTTTTTTAACAAATAAACATTTCTTTTAAAAACTAAAAGACCAAATCTTAATAGCATTATATTGACATTCTTTATATTTCTAAATATCACAACATGTTCGCACTGTATGTACACAGCGGTACCACAGGGTGGAGGGCGCACACCCACGGGAGCCCGAGAGCGCTACATTGCGGGAAGGGATAGCCCTTCGCTGAGGACGGCGAATTAAGCGGAGGAGAGTAACGCATACTGCCACCATTGCAGGTTGTTTTTTCTGTTTGTTTTTTAAATTTTTTATTATACCTATAAAAAATTTACAAATACAAGTACAACCAGTGGATCAAAAACAGGTACAAGAGAAGAAACAAACAGAAAAAAAAAAACATTTAACCGCCAGAGGTAATGAAGTAAATTATGTGAGCAAATTGTTTTTTTTTACATATATCACACGTTTTCCTTGCTTTATTATTTCTCTTTTTTTTTCCCATTGCAGGTTGTTCGAGCAGGCTTACCAGTGCAGTGACGGCACCATCCTTCCCTGTAAAAAGCAGGGACCACAGCCGTCAAGCTGACGGGACATTTACCTTTAGCTCAGCTGGCTGGGTGCGTGTTGAGTGACAACATATTGTCCGGGTTCGGGTTCGAGTTTCCAGCGGTGGGGGGGCCGACCTGAGGAGGCAGCGGCGAGGGCGCTGATCCCTCGTGATCCCGAGAGCACTACAATAGTTTTATGCACAGGCTTAGAAGAGTTTCACAAGTAGAGTCTTTAAGATTAGGCTGGGCAAACAATTTTAAAAAAATTAAAAAACGAGATATAATAATGTGTTCCTGCTTAGACATTGCACGACTTTAAAAGCTATAAAAACAGCTTTCGATAGTTAATAAACTATTTTTATGTGCAAAAAACAAGTGATTTACTTCCTCATAACCAGCTTAAAAACACTCTATACGCTGTAAGGTTTTTACTTCTTAATTAAATGTTTAAAATACACAAATTTCATAAAAAAATAACTCACGTTTCGAAGAGAATAAATTATCTCCGGTCTTCCTGGTATGTAAAACACATCAGCAGGTCTTTTTTCCCCCCCCCAATCAGAGGCTCTGAAAACAGCGCGCCGTCCACTGCGCTGCGTCAGAGGGGGAGGCGGCGCCGAGAGAGGGAGGAAACGCGGAGCTCCGTATTGCGCGATGTCCGTGAAGCACCGATTGCATCTGCATTCATAACAGTGTTTAAAATTAAACAACGAAAATCATTTTCTTTGACTTCCAAGTCGCTTGATTATCATTAAGAACAGGTTTCTCAACACTTAGACTACTTTCTGATACCGTTGTAAGACAAAGCAGGAACTTATTGAACTTTCTAATGACATTACAAGCGGAAAGATAATAGATTTTAATCGTCATAAATTTTGATATACATTTTAGAAAAGTTTCATCTATACATACACCGCAAAACTATTCTCGATTGTATTTCTGGAAGCTGTTACACTTAGTTCACAGTTTTAAATACATCTAAATTAAAAGTTAGGTGTTACCATTAGTAATCAATAACATCAAATTTAGCACTGTAATAAATTATTGCACTTTTCCCCACGTCTTGTAAAAATATATTTTCATTGTTCAAATATACATTAAATCAGAAAATAAGTTAAATACACAGCTAAAGAAAAAAAGAAAATATTATTCAAAATAATTTTCAAACAATATTAATTGTTTATAAAAAACTATTAACTAAGGAATAGGATGGCACAGTTGTTAGTATGCTTTTTGTATGTTTTTTTTTCATAAACACATCAGTAGTACCAGATGTCTCAGTGGCTTTCAACATTAAAATTATGCACGCAAACCTCTGACCTAGAAAGATGAGATATCCATCCATTTCTAATTGTGGCAAAGTGGTTAGCATTGCTATCTTGCAGCACTGGGGCCCTAGGTGCAATTCCTGCTATCCTGTGTGTGGACTTTGCACGTTCTTTCTGGGTTCTTTGGGTTTTCTCCATATGCGAGATACGATTCCCTCTCGCACTCCAAAACATACTGGTATATAAACTGGATTACAGGAAAACTGACCCTGGTGTGTGTGTTTGTCTACGGTGCTCTGAACGAGTTAAACTCTGATGCAGGAAAAATTTATTTCCCAGAAGCTATACTGATTCTCCATGATGCAGTGCAGGTAAAATCTCTCTAATACAGTTCCTCCAGGGATGATAAAGACCATGTTGTTTGGCATGCTGGAGCCAGAAATACTTGGATTAATTAAAACACAAAAGCATTGTGATAATACTCCAAAATGTGTTTCAGTTGTACAAACTGAATTTCTTGCTGTAAAAAAATGTCCCTAGGCTTAATTTGTTTGCTATAAATATGCTCCTAAAAAGGAATAAAAAAGCCATTTGATTCAAATAGCTTTGGCTAAATCTAAGGATACTTTGCCCTTGAGCTGTAGAGCCTTTAAATTCGTTGCGTCCTTAAACTGTAGGAGCACACAATGTTTAAAAGACCTAAAAAACTATAGCTTTCATAAAAATGAGAGTATCTTCATGCATCTTTCTTCATAGCACTTTACACTTAGTTTAAACTGAGTGAACAAGGTTTAATACAGACAGGAAGGGGCAGTTCTTTAGTGTCACGAACCGCACTCCCGCATGCACCTCTTGGCGTCGACACCTGCGCCGTCGTTAAGCAAGTAGCACTGCTCACGCCCATTTAAACCCTCTCTCTCTCCTCTCAGCCCTCGCTCACTGTTGAGATCATCTTAGCCTTTCTCTTGTGGGTGTACCTTACTAAACTGACTTCTGACTCCGTTTTGTCTTCGGCAACGTCTTCGTTTCTGTCAAGCAGCTTTTGAATTTGGATACCTCACAGACCTGACCACCAGATACCCGACTCTGCTCCGTCCCCGGCTTTGTTTCGTCTCGGGTCTTTTGGATACCTCACAACCTGACTACCGGAAACCTGACCTAGCCTACCTACCCGACCTTGTATTCCATCTTTAGCCCTTTGGATTTCTGGACACCTATTCTCTCAGGACCGCATAGGGTCCTAACACCTTTTTACAACAAGTCCCTAGTGACTTCAGTGACAGAACAGTGAGCCTTAAGATGGACCCCGCGGGCTCCAATTTTCCTTTGGCGCTGCTGGCGAGGCACTCAGGCACTGGACCAGCTCAGCTCTAACGTTCAACAATTGGTTAACCTTGTCTCCGGGTCTGCCCCCCAGCCTGTCATTTCCCAGCCACCCCAGAACCCCATGCTGCCCCCCATTTCAGCAGCCTCCTACAGTCCTCTGCCTCCTCCCACCCCAGACCGATTCGATGGCAATCTGAATGTGCCAGGCTTACCCGACGCAGTGCTGGATGTCTTATAATCTCCGTCCAAACTCCTTTCCCACAGATAAAGAACGGATCGCTTTTATGGTAGCCTACCACTCTGGCCGGGCTCTGGAATGGGCTGTGGGTCTCCTTGCCAGGAATGCTCCGGAATCCTCAAATCTCACAGTTTCAAGCACTGTTGACCACCAAGTTCAGACAGTCCCAGTCCTATTTCACCACCTCTCGCCTTTCAGTCCTATCACAAGGTGCAAAGCCTCTCCAGAAATACATCACAGACTTTCGGGTTCTGGCCTCCCAGCTTGCTTGGAACCAGGACGCCCTCATTCATCAATTCCACAGGGGTCTGTCCCACGCTGGATAGCTTTGTTTCGCTGGTCGTAGAGTTAGACGTCCACCTGCAGCAACGTAGGGCTCTGCCCTGCCTCTAGCCAAACTCCTCCTGTTCCTACTCCGGCTACTCCCTCTTCCCCTCTCTGAGTCTCTGAGGGATGCTCTCTTTATTATGGGGCTCCCAAACACCTGAAAGCCTCCTGTCTAGCTACAACCTCCTCGCACTACCCATCCCCCTACTAAGGTCAGTATCCGTTCTCTCAGTCCTTCCACGTCCGGGCTCTCCCTCCATGCTACTCTTTCCTGGGGCAGTTCTCAGGAACTCATCTTGGCTTTTGTTGATTCAGGTGCTGCAGGCAACTTTCTAGACTCCGGTCTCGCCACCTCTCTAAGGATTCCCCTGCTGCCAGGCTCCCATCCCATCCGCATACAGTCCATCGACAGCTCCTCCCTCTCTCTGGGAATGGTGGAATGGCATACAATCCACCTCTCTCTGCATATTTGTATTACTCACCAAGAACAGATCCAGCACCTCCTCATCCATTCCCCATCTCTTCCACTTATTCTTCGTTTTCCCTGGTTGCAAGTACACAATCCTCGTATTTCCTGGTCTTGCCGCGATATCACTGCCTGGAGCCCTCGCTGCATTACCCATTGTTGTCAACTTTCCCAGAAACTCCCAATCGCCCTGATGTCTCAAGATATCCCATCCACTATACCTCCTGCTTATGCCAATCTTCATCTGGCATTTTGTAAACAGAAAGCACTGTCTCTCCCCCCACATCGCCCTTACGACTGCCCTGTCGAGCTAAATCCAGGTACCTTACCTCCCAGTGGATGCATCTACCCTCTCTCAGTACAGGAATCCAAGGCCTTAGAAACGTACATCCAGAACTCTCTGAAATCAGAATTTATTCACCCCTCGGCCTCCCCCGCCTGTGCGAGTTTTTTTTTGGTGTTGGTAAAAAGGATGGCTCCTTAAGACCATGTGTGGATTACCACAGGCTTAATGCAATTACTGTACAGAACCACTACCCTCTGCCTCTTATCCCCGCAGCCATAGAATCTGTCCGGGCCACCACCATCTTCTCAAAATTTGACCTACGTGGTGCCTACAACCCTCATCCGCATCCGCATGGGCAACAAATGCAAGACTGCTTTCGTTACCACTCACGGCAACTACGAAAACCAGATCATGCCCTTCGGTCTCACCAACGCTTCGGCTGTTTTTCAGAATTTTATGAATGACATTTTTCGGGATATTATTAAATCGGCATGTCCTGGTCTACCTGGACGATATCTTGGTCTTCTCCAGCACCCCTCAAGAACACACAACCCAATCCGGGAGGTCCTTTGCCGCCTCATTGAGGACAAGCTATATGCCAAGTTGGAGAACTGCCTTTTTCATGTGTCTAGGGTGCAATTCCTAGGTGACATTTCTCCACTTGGTGTCGAGATGGACCCTGCCAAGATGGAAGCCATAAGGGACTGGCCCACCCCCAAGAAGTTGAAGCAGATTCAGCGCTTCCTGGGTTTTGCCAATTTTTAACGTCACTTCATTAGGGACTTCAGTTCTGTCGCAGCCCCCATTATCTCTTTGACCGCAAGGGCTCCAAGCGTGGCAAATGGACTCCTGAAGCTGACCTGAAGTGCCTTTCATCACCTTTTCATTTCTGTTCCACCACCCTGACCCCTCTCTGCCTTTTGTCCTGGAAGTTGATGCCTCCGCTCACAGAGTCAGCACTATCCTGTCCCAACATCATGGGGACAGGAACGCCCTTCACCCCTGTGCCTTTCTCCCAAAGATTGTCTCCCACCGAGATGAATTCCGACGTGGGTGACAGGGAGCTTCTTTCCATTAAACTCGCTCTTGAAGAGTGGAGACACTGGCTGGAGGGGGCTCTGCATCCCTTCACCATCCTCACCGATCTCAAGAATCTGACCTACCTCCAGTCGGCAAGGCAACTCAAGCCTGGTGGTCCCTGTTCTTCACCCGATTTGACTCTCTCATCACTTACACCCCTGGCTCTAAGAATGTCAAGGCTGATGCCCTTTCCTGCCTGCATGATCCTCCTGACTCTGAGAAACCCCTTGAACCCATTATCCCTCCCCATAAGATTATTGCCGCCATCCGCTGCAACATTAAGAACTTCGTACGACGCTCACTGTCCAGCCAGCCTGTACTCCCCCCCCAGTGCCCTCCGGATAAGCTTTTCGTTGCTGACCAGGTCCGCTCCGACATTCTCCGCTGGGGCCATGACTCTCACATTGCCAGACATCCGGGGGATCGACGCACCAGCGAGGTCATCTCCTCTCACTTCTGGTGGCCCTCCCTCAAGACTGACGTCACCAACTATGTTAAGGCTTGTTCCACTTGTGCCAGGATCAAGACACCTCGTCTCAAAAGAACTGGTCTCCATCAACCTCTCCCTATCCCCAAGCGTCCCTGGTCTCACGTCGCCGTGGATTTCCTTACTGATCTCCCGTTAAGTAAAGGCAAGTCTGTCATTCTGGTCGTTGTTGATAGATTTTCCAAAGCCACCCAGTTTGTTCCCCTTACCTCGTTACCCACTGCCCAGGAGATGGCTGACGTTTTCGTTCATCAGATCTTCAGACTCCACGGCATACCGACTGATATAGTCTCTGACAGAGGCCCTCAGTTTACGTTCCGCTTTTGGAAAGCTTTCTGCAAGCCTCTAGGGACCTCCAACTCCCTCGCTACTGGCTACCATCCCAAAGCTAACGGCCAGACCGAGCGTCCGAACCAGGAGCTTTTAACCTACCTGCGAGCTTACGTTTCTGCATCCCAGGAATCTGGACCTCTCTGCTACCTTGGGCCGAATACGCCCATAACTCCCTCTACTCCTCCTCCACCGGCATCTCACCCTTCCTCTGCTGCTTGGGGTATCAACCCTCACTCCTCCCGAATACCAGCCCTGATTCCGATATTCCTTCTGTCCGTCAATATGCTTCTTCTCTCTGAAAACTCTGGAAAATGGTCCGGGCCTCGCTTTTGAAAACCTCACATCACTATAAGAGGGCAGCCGACAAGCACAGAAGACCCTTTCCCAGGCTCCGAAGTGGACAGTTCATCTGGTTATCAACCAAGAACATTCCATTATGCCAACCCTCTGTCAGGTTGGGACCCCGTTTTATCGGCCCTTTCCGGGTCATTTGCAGAATCGCAGTTTGCAGTTACCTTTCATCTTGCTCTCCCCCCTACCCTTTGAATCCACCCAACCTTCCACGTTTCTCTTCTTAAACCTTATCACCGTTCTCCCCTCTCAAGACCCCAACCTTGGCCACCTCCACCCCGACTCATCGATGGCACTTCCACCTTTACCGTGAATAAGATTCTAGATTCTTGCTGGCACAGGGGGTAGTGCCAGTACCTAGTAGACCGGGAAGGATTCGGTCCTGAGGACAGATTGTGGATTCCAGAATGGGGCATCCTGGATAAGTCCCTCATCAGGATCTTCCGTCAGTCTATGGCATCTGGAGGCGCACGTGAGGGGGGTGGATACCGTCACGAACCGCACTCCCGCGTGCGCCTCTTGGCATCAACACCTGAGCCCTAGTTAAGCAATTAGCACTGCTCACGCCCTCTTTCCCATTTAAACCCTCTCTCTCCTCTCCGCTAGGCGGGTCTCAAGACATCTGAACATCAATGCTGAGTGAAGGAGAGTAAGTAATCCGAAAATTTATAACCCCCAATAGAGACACCGGAAGGAGAGCAAAGCACAGGAAACTAGGGACAGGACAGAGTAGGAGCACCCTCTGGCTGCAGAAGGCGTGACAGTACCCCCTCCCCCCCTTCATGGCCAGCTCCTGACACCCATAGAAATAAGTGAGCTGCACAGCACTCTCTTTCCTAGTGTTAATCCCGCATCAGCAGGGCCTGCTTGTCGGCATACCAGTCTCCATTTGGTGGTTTGAACCAAATCTTTGAGCTGACGTTGCCATCGGAGTGGGGGGGCATGGAGGAGAACAAAGTAATGTAGCCAATTCATAGAGGGGGATTATTAGGAGGCATGGGAAATTTGGCCAGGATGCCGGGGTTACACCCATACTCTTTTCGAGAAACACCCTGGGATTTTTAATGACCACAGAGAGTCAGGACCTCAGTTTCACATCTCATCCAAAGGACGGCGCTTATTTACAGTATAGTGTCCCCGTCACTATACTGGGGCATCAGGACCCACGTGGACTGCAGGGTGAGCGCCTCCTGCTGGCCCCACTAACACCTCTTCCAGCAGCAACCTTAGTTTTTCCCAGGAGGTCTCCCATCCAGGTACTCACCAGGCTCACACCTGCTTAGCTTCAGTGGGTTGGCAGTTGTGAGTTGCAGGGTGAGATGGCTGCTGAGCTGCACAGCACTGGAGGGAGGAAAAACCTCATTTAAACCACAATAAGCAGATAGGAACCAAAAGTTCCAAGACACATGGGACGGGGGGGAGGAGGGGGTGGACCATAAAGAAGGGGAAACCAGGAAGTGAAAAATCAGAACGCCAAGCTAAAAACACAAAAACCAGGGAAAAAAACCACAGACTAGACAAAACATGTTCAACATTCTATCACTGATATCGGAATGAACAACCTGAAGAGAGCCAGACACAGAGTCCGCTCACAGACACCGATGTCCGGAGTGATATCCAGCAATAAGAATAGGAAAGCCAGCTCAACATTCAATCACGGATGCCGGGAGAGACAACACGAGGAAAGCCAGGTATTCGGAAGTATGTTGGGACGGCATAACACAGAATGACCCACTCACAGGCACATGTCAGGAGTGGCATCCCACGATTAGAATAGAAGAACTGAAAAAAAAGGCCCAGCGTAAAAAAGAAAAAAAACTGCAGAAAGACAAAGCACCGCTCGCGGGGTCGGATATGGCTCAGCATTCTGTCACGGATATTGGAAGGGACGAACCTTGGAATGGCAATAGAGTGGAAAAAGACCCTATGTGAAGCGGTGGAATGGGGAGTTAACCTGGGCTCAGCAGTGCAAAGAGTTCTGGAGTGTCGTATAGAAACCTATGCCCTAGAACCACGGACGGAGAGGTGACCTGGTACTAGACGGGTCGCAGGACATCCGAACGTCAATGCTGAGCAAAGGAGAATAAGTGACCTGGAAATATATAGCCCCAGAGAGAGAGACACACCAGAAGGAGAGAAAAGCACAGGAAACTAGGGACAGGACAGAGTAGGAGCGCATTCTGGCAACAGAGGGCGTGACACTGGCACTAATCTGTGATGCGGTTGAGTGTGAATTGTGGTGCTCCAGCAGGAAAAAAATAAATAAAAACCAGTTTAACAACTCTTAAGCATACTATAGTTTTTGATAAGTTTCAGTGAAAAGACCACGGGCACTTTTCCTCTCCCCTACATTCTCAGAGTAGAATAGGCATACCTTCCAATGAAAGACCCCCATCCCCTTATGGACAGAAATGTTTTCACTGCCTATTTAGTAGCTATTCAGAGGGAAATGCACTGACATCACTGCGCTGGCAAGCATGCTCTTCAGATAATGCAATTCCATATTATATTCCCTATTATTTACATTCTAAAAGTATGCTTGTTTACTCCAATAACGAGCGTAGTTGCAGAAAAGGTTAAAATGACACTTCTCACAAAGTATATAAACAATATGGTCAGAAGGAGCACGTAAAAATATTTCCAAAATAAGTAAATTCTGAAAAGTATGAGTTTCTTCTACTGTGATAATGGATGCAAGTATTCGTGGAAAATGGTAATTACTTAACTTTGAATGTTTTGTGATATTTAGAAAGACCAACAAATTCAATAGTGTCAATAATATCAGTAGCAGCTTGAAATTCGTTATTAAGAAATGACTTAGCTTCAAACATGTTGCGATATTTAGAAATCTATAATAAAATATAATATATAACAGCAGCAAAGGCGAGGCTTATAGCAGGAGTAAACTGTGTAAAAACTCCAGCTGAATCCCCAGATTTAAATCCAATAAAGATGGTAGGGCATTCCCTGAAAGACTATATTTGAAAAATGGCTAAACCCAGCATAAAGCAAGAACTGATCAATGCAATTTACAAGTTCTGGGAAGAAGAACCGACAGAACAAAATTGCAACAATTTTATTAACAGGCTGTTTCGTGTTCTTCCTAAGATTGTTGAGTGGGGGGGGGCGGCATTCGGGAATGTGCATTATGCGAGTCAGATTATGAATGAATAAAAGCATTTCATTAAAAACGCGTTTGCGTTTGTTTGGGTGCTGTACTGAAAAATAAAGCACCGTATTTCATTCAACGAGTGTCTGAGTCACTGTGTCCGTCCTATATAATAATGCCACAATGTCGTGTCACAAACAACTGACTTGCCTTAACAAAATTAATTTACTAATCCTTTCGCCTGGCAATCTATCTGAATGCCCAACTATCTGAGAAGCCCTCCATGAAACCAAAAACCACAGCTGAATGAGTTTTGATAATGAGAGTCCCCTTTCCCCCCCATTTTGATTTAAATCACAAACGCATGTTTAATTAAAATGTCTTCATTAATTCACAATCTGACAATGCAACGTAAATCGTTATCTTTGTCTTCTAACCATCTTAAACTTTCAGCATAGCTTTCTCACCATTTACATTTCTTTTTCATACCATCCCTAAACAAAGCAGGAGCGGATTGTACTTCCTCTTGGGATCAAACATGGAAAGACTGGATTGTAATTGTTTTTATTTTTTAAATACATTTTAGAGAATAGTAATCTGTACTAAAGAGCTGTATTTAATGCCACTTGATAGTTATTGATAGAAATAAGAATTTAAGTTGATACTGTTTAGACTTAATTTTAAACTGTATTACAGCATCATACACAATAAACATGAAAAAGATGGTATATTTTATAAAAGCAAGATTGCTCAGTTGGACAGTATAAAGTAAGTATGATTTTAATGTTTGTAATCGCTATTCTTGCAAGTACAAACAAACTGCAATGCTACAAAACCCTAAACAGACAATACACACTTTTAGTTTAGCATGTCTATTATCACTGTACAACACTACTTCAGCCTGCGTAGTCTGCAAAAGAACAAGTAATAGGTTTAATCCATGCTGAAAAGAGAAGAGAGAAAATGTAACGTTTCGGCTGTGAAGCCTTCTTCAGGTGTGAGGGTCTTCAGCTCAAAATGAAACACTAAAATGTAATGTACGCTCTGAACGGGTTAAACATATGATTTGGGCTTGCCAGTGCAGTGACATCACTGCCTTTCAAATGAAATCCTGCTAAACTAAAAATTAGACACAAGAAGAGTATTATTGGACAATGTTGTGAGGCTATGTTGTTGAAATCTCTCTGTGAACTGAAGAGTTAAAGTGTCTACTTTTTTAAAACTTGTTAATGCAACACAAAAGATATTACTGTATTAATGATGTGGCGCTTTCGGGCTCACGTGGGTTTGCGCCCTACACCCTGCAGTGCTGCTGTGTACATAAACTATGAACATGTTGTGAAATTTAGAAATATAGAAAATGTCAATATACTGTAGTGTCCATAATATTTCCAATTTTATTTTTGCAGAGAAATGTTTGTTAAAAACTAATAGCAATTGCTGGATTTGAACACACAACTTCAGACTAATAAATCAGTCATTTAAGCCATCACACCACTGACACAGTGATTTAGGATTGTGGTGAAATAGCCATTCACATATCAATAGAAACTTTTATACTAGTGTTTGTGCTAAAGTACTCCCATCATTATTAATTTCTTTAGATACACGATTCCATATTATATTCCCTATTAATAACATTCTAAAAGTATGCTTTTTTTACTCCGATAACAAGCATATTCGCAGAAAAGTTTAAAACAAACACTGTTCACAAAGTATATAAACATACAGCAATATGGTCAGAAGGAGCATGTCAAAATGTTTCTGAAATAACCACATGCAAAACTTTGATGCTTAAAATGTTTAGGGAGCAATGGAATACTGGTGTGTATTTTCTTTAAACTACCAATACCAGCAATATACAGTTTAGATAATGTTTATATTCCTAAATTGATATCATTTATGAGCATGTGAAAGGCATGGTGAACCGGAGATTCTCAAAACTTACTTTGTATGATTGGAAACAAATACGTGATTGGATCAACGAAATGCTGTGGTGTTACTTTTTGTCTTTTAGTTGACAAAGAATGTGGACCAGGGTAATACTTTGAGTTTACAGCTTGTCCAAGGTCATTCATTATTAATACTATTAGTAATATCTAAAGTTAAGACTGATGCATTAAATATTTCTGCATAATTAAAATGATAAAGGTAGGTTGTGTACTTTTATCCAACTGAGCAATCTTGCTTTCATCAACTATACCAACTTTTTAATGCATGATGATTAACATGCTGTAATACAGTTTAAATTTAAAAGTCTAAAGAGTATACAACTTAAATTCTTAATTGAATAAAGATTGTCCCCCAGCAGTGAGCGGGATTCAAAACTGATGTTTTCTGGTGACAGCTCAAATGCTGTACATGAGAGGTTAAGCTTTATGAGCTCCACCTCGAACTTGAACTTTATTGCCATATGTAACCGGTACTGGTACAATGGAATTCTTACTTACAGAAAGTCTCTCGATTGTAAAACAAGTGTAAAAAACAAAACAAAGTGCAAACAGTGCATCAAGACAATATACAAATAAACAGTAGACAATGTACAAGTAAACATGTAGACAGTTTGAATGTAAACAATACAGACGTGTAAACAATGACAGGAGATGTGCAATAAATAAGAAATCATAATGAGGTAGATGGTGATGGTGTAGGTGTGGTCTGAATGTGTTCGCCAGTCTCACTGCTTGTGGATAGAAGCTATTGAAGAATCTAGTGGTAAGTGTACGTATGCTCTTATATCTCTTATATCTCTTGCCTGAGGGCAGTGGGGTGAAGAGCTCATGCCCGGGGTGGTGACTGTCCTCTGTGATGGCCAGAATTCTACCACGGCAGCGGTCCTCATAGAGCCGTTTAATCTCGGTGAGACCGCAGCAGATGATCTTCTGGGCCATATTGACCATTCTCTGCAGTGCCTTTCTCTCTCGCGAAGAGGTGTTGCCGTACCACACGGTGATCCCGTTGGTGAGGAAGCTCTCGATGGTGGCAGTTTTACAAGGTGATTTACAAGGCGATTCCGGATACTATTAACAATCTAATTTACATACGGTAAATTGCAGTATGACATGAAATTACGCGTTTTGATGCGACGTGCCCACCCTGTTGTACGGCAGTGTACGCACGTTTTGAACGGCTGCATCTGTACAATTCGAAATAAACCAACCCCCAAAACTAACACCTCCCTTCCTGCACAATACCCCTTGCTAAACAAATGTAATTGTGCACACTTCCATCAAGAAACAACAAACTGACTCCACAATTATAGAGCAAATAAATGCTCCAATTTCAGTTCTACATTGTATTGCGCGACTCAAAAAAAATACAAAGCAATAGAAATTCCAAAACATGACATTTGCAAAGTTTCATCATAACACACACCCAAAACAGACTATTCACATTGTTTATTAAGACTTTGAGTTAATTCAAAAAGAACATAACCAGCACATTCACCTAATAACAAACCATAACCATCAACATAAATTGTTAGTGTAATAAGGGCATCATTAAACGCATCCAAATATATACAGGGCTTTACTTACAATGACTCAAAAATAGGTGTGAATGGTTCAATTAGCCAAAGAGTTTACCACCAGGGAAACAACAGTTCTAAACAAATTTACTTCAGATATCATTCAGCTAAATCATAACAGAACATCTTCAATGTCTAAAACTAGAACCAATAACATTATAGCCATTGAAAAGAAGTGAAGCTCCAACTCTTCTCTGAATCCAACACAGCCTCATCATTCACAACCACCCTCACTGTAAATCAGCATACCTTACTCCACAACTTCAGAGTACTAATCTAAACAATGTTACCAAAAACATTCATATTATAAAAGCAAAATAGACTAATTTCCACATCAGCTAAAATGACAAAACTGAAACCTCAGAACAACCATAAACCTAAACATCTAAGCATGTTTAAAAATACTCATATTTAAGCATAAAACTTCACAAAAATAAGTATTCAATTAAAAGGAAAACTCATAACCATTAAAAAAACCCACCACTTTCATCATTATCCAAAAAGCTCAGTGCAGCCAACCTGACACTCTTCCTCACTTTCACATCAATAATATTCATACTATCCTTTTAAGTTGCCCAAGTAGAGCATCGTGTGTAACACACAAACTTCACATTGGCACCCAGTTTATTTCCGTCACCATTCCAAAAGCCACAAAGTCAAAATTGACTCTCCTTCAATATTCCAGTCACTTGTACCTCCAGTACAAAATTCACAATTCAATAAGCTTTAAATACCATACATAACAAAACACTTTACCAAATTAGTCCCGAACCCTTTAACTCCTTCTCCCATATAAAAAGGAAAAACCATTCTGTAATTATTCCAAATGTCAACTTCCCATCTAAAATTAGTTTAGGTATACAACAAAAAGGAGTTGCACACCACAAACATACATCTCAATTTCCCCAACTCAACCCTTGCCTAAACATTGAACTGGATCTAAAATACTACCTACTTGCCAACTCAATATACATTCTCTTACCTGCCACCTTTTTGAAAACAATCATCCAAGACTAATGTCCTATAGCCTTGAATGCTTACAAAAACCAATGAAAATAAACAAATTAAGGTCCAAACAGGTTTAAATCCTACCACCCTTTGGAAAACCCATTTACAAAGGTGACCTTTTAGAAGACAACCCATGGCTGAAAACATTTCAATTCAAAGAGCATAACCCTCACAACCATAAACATCAGATTTCAGAACACATTAAAATAAAGTAACTTTTCTTCCATATCTTCAGAAAAAAAGTCTAGTTTCAACCGGTTATACTACCTTTCAACTCAACACATACCACAAACCTTCCCCAACCCACATTGCACATATATTATAAACCCCTACAACCTTCTTCAAATTACCACCCCCCAACAGACATCAAAAACACCCACCTTTTGCAGTCTTCAGGCCACCAAAGCTGCAAGCCAAGACCTCCTACCCTTACAGGAGCCAGACACAGACTGACTACTAGACCCAAGGCTGTGTTTTTAAAACCCTCATCATTAACTCAGAGGTGTGGCTAATTCACCAAGACCCTATCCCAACATGTCCTCAAAATGGTCAATTTGCAAAGCCCTATTGTTCATAATGCGACACACACCTGTTTCCGATGACTAAACAAGTATTAGCCAGCCCATCTACAGATCCAGCCATTCGAAATGCATGGACAATAATGTGGGGGGTACTTAGAGGTTCAGGATCTGCTGGGTAACAATTATTTTTACAAACACTCAGTTGTGGGACTGCACTACTTTGTAGAACATTTTGACAGTCTTTAGAAGACTGTCAAGTTTCAACTGAATATGCTACCTTTCATCCATCACATACAAAAACCATTTCCAAACTCACAGTACAAAAATATTCTAAACACCTTCAAAAACTTCAACCTTCTTCAAATTACCACCCAAACCCAACAAACACATCAAAACCACTCACCTTCCACAGCAGTCTTTGGGCTAACACAGCTGCAAGCCAGGAGCTTCTACCCATCCAGGAGCCAGAAGCAGACTGACTACTAGTCTCCAAGGCTGTGTTATTAAACCCCTCATCATTAACTCAGAGGTGTGGCTAATTAATCAAGAACCTATCCCCACATGTTAATAATGGTCAATTTGCAAAAGCCCCATTGTTCATAATGCGACACACCTGATTCCGATGACTAAACAAGTATTAGCCAGCCCATCTACAGATCCAGCCATTCAGAAGGCACGGGTGATAATGCAGGAGTACTTAAAAGGTTCAGCATCTGCTGGGTACTGCAACTTTTTACAAACACTCAGTTGTGGGACTGCACTTCTTTGTGGAATATTTGGACAGTCACCAGAAAATGCCTGACTCTAATCCAAGTCAAAGGTGAGGAACAATGTTTTGCCAGTTATAGAAATTGAGTTGTATACTGTGTATGATAGCATGTTAAATATTAAAGTACTTAAAAAGTAAGTAGATATAATAAAAACAAGATTGCTTAGTTGGATATATACAAATAGTTTATTATTATACTGTAGCGTGTGAACGTAATGTGCCTCTTTCAGGTTTACATCGACAAAGAGAAAATCCAAAGAGAAAATTTGATAACAGAAATTAAAAACAAAACATAATATATAAATCATGTACACAACAGTATTCCACCTTCTTCATACATCTTTTTAGGCATCAAGATCTTTAAATTGGTGAATTACAGTGGGATAAAGAAAAGTTTAAACATGCTGCTTCTAACACTATGTAGTTTATATACATGTGAAATTATTTTTATCCTTTTCAAAGAATACATAGTAAACACCACTTGCTGTTATAAATAATGGTACTGAATTAATACCACTTGATTATATTAATATGGAATCATGTAACTAAGCAGCCAAAAATATCACAAATGGATGTTTTGGAAACATTTGGACTTTTAACTTTTGAAATGTTTTGATTCCCTATAGAGGTAAAGGACAATAGATAATAACACTTTATTGGCCATATATCATTTTATGGTATTAGGAATTTGTCTTTCCACATACCCTAATTGTCTCTCCATGAGACACACATACAGGGAGAGAAGCTTGGGGTCAGACTGCAGAGTCAGCCATTTATACAGCACCCCTGGAGCACTTGGGGTGAAGGGCCTCAATCAGGAGCCCAATGAAGTAGGATTCCTGTGCCAGCTGTGGGATACAAACCAGCAACCTACCAGCCAGTCTCAGATCCTTAGCCATAGAGCCACCACACCATGGAAAACGGGATTTCATGGTCCATGCAGGAATTGAACCCACAACCTCAATATTAGTAACACCAGACTCTAGCCCATTGAGCTATCCGGCACCCAACAGTACACCCCTCATAATGAAGCATGCTCTACCTGTTTTTCATGCCTACATTTTTTTTACTATCTAGTTATATAAAAATGTTAATATACAATACATACTATTTATTATTTCATGTTTTTAAAAAGTAGACTTTGTTTATTAGAAAAAAAAACCTTCAGCCCTAAGCAGGAATTGAACCCAGATCTCCCAGGGGGGTGAGAAGACCACTCAGCCAAACCCACTGCACCAACAGAGCACTTGGAATTTTTGCTGAAACAGACAGGTCAAAATGTTCCAAAAGTAATCAGGACTGAATGAGTCACAAAAAAAATATTTACAAAGAAAACAGACTACAGTTATACAATCAGTTACATAAATCTTTAATATTTTGATCCATTAATGTGATTACTAATTTCTTTTACTACATATTTCCATTTCATAATCACATTGGGAAAGTGTGGTGGCTCTGTGGCTAAGGCTCTGCACTTATAGCTGGAAGGTTGCTGGTTCAAATCCCACAGCTAACAGAGGAAGTTTTCTCCATTGGGCCCCTGAGCAAGGCCAATTGCTCCAGGGGTGCTGTAAATTGGCCCCAGACCTCTCTGTATCTCATGGAGAGCAAGCTGGGGTTATGTGGAAAAGACAAATTACTAATGCAAGAAATTGAATATGGCTAGTAAAGTACTCTTACCTCATTCAGTGGATTCTAAAAAGTACATGTATTTTACTGGAATAATGCAAGGATTAATAGAAACGATTATATGCTTTTTAAAAGAACCCATAATATTTGAATCTTAATAATGTTTTAAACTTAATGTAGTCAGAAAGAGCACATCAAAACTTAACCACAGAAAGTGAGTCTTTGATGCATAAAATGTTTGTAAAGTGCAATCCTTCTGTGCACTTTTTATTTAAGCTACCCCTATCACTTAGACATAAAGCATAGTGTTTATATTACTAAATTAATATCAATTATGATATGATGTTCAAAGATTTATGCTCCTGTTATTTTTATGCTCAGCTACCAAAATTTCCCTTTTGTTTTAAAATTCGATATTAAGATTCCATATTAAGCAGGTTTAAACATGCACTTTGAATGCCCACATCTGTATAAATCTCTTGATCAAAAAAGAGGCTCAAAAGTGCAAACAATATTCATCAATGAATAGCATCCCACATATGATTCAATCAGTCGCACTTCATTTAACCCCAAAAATGAGAAATTCATTATCCATCTTCAAATGAATAGATGTATTATATTGAGTTTGTAAAACTGTTGATTTAATTCAGCCAGCCACTATAGCAGTCAGTTGTGAAGGTTTCACCCCTCACTGGACTTGGTACATTCTGAGGGGGAGGAGCCAGCCCAGCTCAGAGGATAAAAGAGCAGACTTCCTGTGCCTCTGTTTTCATTCAAGGAGCTGAGGAGAGTGGTGAGTACTGTTTCCTTACTTGTGCTGGGACAAATCTTTTGTTTGCTGGTTAGTCCCATGTTTTTTCTTACAAAGTTGATTTTAGAAAAGAGGTACTTGGATTAAATACACTTGGCACCTACTGCAAACCTTTTGTGGAGAAAAGTATTTATTTATTTGCTATTTAACAACTAAATCTACTACCCTTTTTGCAATAACCTACTCACACATGTTAAAGTTTCTACTGACTTTATAACTGGTGGAAACATCCAAACAGGTCCATGTAAATTAAGAGGATTTATTTCATAATGTAATTAATTATAAAAGGTTATAAGAAAAAGTGTTAAAAACAAAACCACAAATTAAAGTGTCTCTTTAACTAAACCATGGAATTACAATTCAAATCCTACAAAGTTGGCATTTTTATGATTCACATGGTACTTGAAAAAACTGGGATATAACTAATGAAATAGATTCTAATTTTCAAGGTCATTACACTCTGTACTGGAATGACCCAAATCACACTCACCTCTGGGATTGGAGAAAAAGACCCCTAAGCTCTAGTAGAATAAACTGAGCAGTTAAGCTACTGTACCAAAAGTAGAAGAGTAATAAATCAACAAAACCTTGATAACTACTAATCTCCTATGGCATATATGAATATAGCACAACTGGAGTGGCATTTAAAATCTTTTTAAACTCAGTATGTCACCATTGTATTGTTAATTAATGAAATTTAATTACATGTCTACAAGCAGTTGAACTTTAAGAGGCAGGATCTGGACAACCTGACCTTTTCACACTTATTTGGGTTCTTTTAAAAAAGAAGAAAAGGTTGCTTTAAGTCAACTACCAACTCAAGCTTATGATGTGATAACTAATGTGAAACAGTATTTTTATTCACCCTATGAATGATACATACCATTGCTTATTAAATGTCAATGTGCACATTCTTGCTTCTCTCCCAGCCATCATCACGGTTCCAAAGGACTCCTTCATGCAGGGCTCATGAAAATAAACACTCCTTACACATGGTATTTGTGTCACCAGTTTATTTTTCTGCACATTACAATTTAGAGAACAAGTGCATCGGAACCAGCGTTGGACTACTCATAATTTTCTCCCCAGTTTGTGCGTTTCTTCCAAGTTGTGTTTCCTGCACAACTCCAAGAACACAAAGGTAGGTTACTTGCATTCTGGCACAATGAGATGGGAGAAATAGACTTGCATCCCATCCCATCTTCAGCAGTGCAGTGACCTGTAAAGTTAAACCGCTGTTAATGGATTTGTACCTCCTTGCTGGCAGGAATCATTCATTGTACCATCCCAAACATCTTCTCCACAGACAAATCAAGCCCTCTATAAAACCAATACCTCACCAACTAAATAATCTAATGACTTTAAAAGGATGAAAATTGTAAATGTGTTCTTACACAAAGCCTAAAGTATAAATTTAATTCATTTTACTGCTAGCAGTTGTCTTCCCTAAACTGCAACCTCTCAAACTCCATCTAAGCATGCCAACCCCTTTAATCTACAACTACTGCAGCAATAACCATTTGACAAGGTTAATAAAAAGGGCATGTTGCAATCTCAATCCCTACACTACAAAATTGCTTCATCTGGAGCACTACATCCAATACACTTCTTATTTGGGTGCAGTGGTGGCTCTGTGGCTCAGGATCTGCATCTGTGGCTGGAAGGTTGCCGATTCAAATCCTGCAGCCGGCAGCGGAATCCTCCTCCATTGGGCCCCTGAGCGAGTCCCTTAACCCCAACTGCTCCAGGGGTGCTGTACAATGGCTGACCCTGATCCCATGCTCTCTCCTTACCTGTGTCTGTCTCATTGAGAGCAAGCTGAGTATGTGAAAAGAAATTCCTAATGCAAGAAATTGTAAAGGGCTAATAAAGTGAAGTTATTATTTCACTTAAAGGTATCAACAAGTACCTCAAGCCAAAAATAAAAATAGCAGCACCCAAATTCACTACACAAACCTTGTATACTGGACAACTTAAACTGCTATTTGGATATTTTCACCTGGAAGGGAAAGGAAGACTAAAAGATAAATACATACAGTAAAACTAAAATTAAACACACCTTGTAAAATATGAGTGTCTCCAGTATGACTCATGGGGGGTGCTGTGAAGAGGACCATTAGCAACAACCAAAGCCAAGAGTGAAAAGATAAACCACTTTGCCAACATTACCTCCACGCTAGACTAATACTGTTTAGCAGGGTACTGTCTAGTCAACAGGGTACGTAAAATAAAGGTAAAACAAACTTACTACAAAAGTTTGCCTACCAAATCAAACCAGATGAGCGCAACCCCCCCCCCCCAGACTGTAGGTGTAAAGACTCCCCCCATCAGAGGTGGCACTGCAAGTCATATCAGGGGGTGTCCAGTGTGCCTGTTACAACCCCAAGTGTCTAGGGATGTAACTTTTAGGATGCTGGTGAAGGACTCAGCATAAGCATAAGTCTTAGTCTAAAAAAAATTTAAATACATAGACTAATATTTAGAAAGAACAGAAGAGCAGTGCCAAAGAAAACAAAGAAGCTGGATAATGAAGTGAGGGAAAGTGACCATTCTACCAAAACAAAACTCAGGTCTTCAGCATCCAACACCCTGGCTAACCTTCACTATCTACCCAAACCATACAAAACAAAAAGGCACTCAGCCATACTACACTACTCTCATACAAACAACTACATCTGCACAATATAGCCAATAAACTTACCCTTGACACAAATTCACTAGTAAACTACAAACAAAAACAAGAATAAGCAAAAAAACAGCACAAAAGAACAGAGGTTGATAACGCAAAATAAAGGATAAACAAAGTACAAAACACCTCCACAAAGCCAAAGCTATACAAAAAAGCACACAAAGCAAAACGGAACCAAAATACCCCTACATTCTGAAAACCACCAAGTTAAATACTGAATAAGCCAAGATCAGATTGGTCGAGTTTCATTAAAGATGTCAAAACGGCAAAGATGGATGAATTAATGAACCAGTGGGGAGGGACAACAGCCACAGTATAGAACTTAACATTAAAACACAAACCACACAGGGACAAAATACTACCTTTTATAGGACCCATCCAACTGGGGCTCGTGAGCTGGAAGCCAAGAGGTCACCCTTCACCAGGACTCTGCCTGCACACTGGACACCACCGTATCTGTGCATATTCCTTTCTACACAACTGAACTAATCCAAAGCCATCCAGCGGTAATTTAAAACTCTTCATAAACCCAAAGCAGCATTTCAGTTCAGTGCTTCACACCATCAATGGCGAAATATACCTTAAAACTCACCTAGATTCTCAAAAAACAAAATACCAAGTTTATTATGCGACTGTAAACCAATACTTAGATCCATAAAAAAAAGCATCCACTACCTACACCAAATGTATGCAGAGTGTAACCTAAATCCCGAGTAGTAAAAAACTGAAATCAAAAACTCATTTAGGGTGTAAAATGTCCAAGTACAGCAATGCAGGGAAAAGCAGATCCAGTGCCAGTATGTATTCAATATAAGAACAGCACCTTGTACAACCACAATCAACATGCAAGAAACACAAGAACAGATTTGGTACATTAGCAAGTTTTATTATGCCGCCATACAGACAAAAATACATTCAATACAGGAGAACATTGTCTAGCAAAGTACTTACAAATCCACAAAACAGAACACAAATCTCCCCCCCCCCCCATGACAAAAGTGCTTTCTGTGCAGGTATGAAAAAAGAGCAACTTTCAGCTAAACCAATGCCTCTTTTCCCCCACATGAGTGGATGGCATCACTACTCCTTTTACTCATTTCTACTTTAGGGGCTCAATTCACTCTAAAGCCAATGCAAGATTTATGTGCATGTGTGCACCCATGCAAATAAATCATTGCTTGACCTTAGACTCTCAAACTCTGCTTTTCAAATGGCCCATAATTTACAAAATGGTTCCCAAGCTACAAAACTAAACTTTCTCCATTCCCACACTGGAAGTCACTTTGTCTCCTCCCTGCCAGGTGGCTCAGGTGCTAAAGTTACAATCCAAGATGCAAACAGCCTTTACAAGACCAGTTTGCAGAGATTCATTTATAGCTTCATCCACCACCTGAACCTCTTTCCACCCCACAAAAGGCCCCCCCCTCATTCTTCGCTTGTCATTAGGAACTTGTACAGCAGTATCGATGCTCCTCCGTGGCCATTGTCTTCCAAAATCAAAACAGGCCCACGAGTCTTCTGGCAAATCTTCACAGACGGATCTCAGTCTGCTACATCTGGGCTCCCATCCTGTTAAAGGTCCTCTTTCAGCAGCAAAGGCCTGGTCACCCCCTGACAGCAGAGAACCTAAAGAAAAAAAAGCTCGACAGTCCTCTGCACTAGTCAGAAATAGTCCAGTCTACATTCCCCCTCCCAACACCCATTTTGACCAAAATGATCAGTTCAGTGCTACGCAATTCCAGAACAAACCCAACAGAAAACCACCCTGAAATGTGCAAAAGCAAAAACCCACAGTGCAGGGCTCCTACCACAGGGGAAAAGTCCATTGCCAATATCCGCATTAAAGCATTTCAACATCTGCACACAAGTTCTCAAATTACATCCCAAAATAGACAGTTAACTTATCCCTTCCCTTAAGCCAGTTTTTCCTTGCCTGCTTACCAAGGACATAGATCCATTTGCCTGTCCACCTAGGTCTTCAGCTTGACGCAAAAGACAAATTGAAGCAGTTAACATAGGTTACAAAACCAAATATCAAATTCATTAAAAATGCAAGGCTTTCATATTCTCCCACATTTCTCTGATAACAGTATCTTTCATGTCCATTAAAAGAGCAACAAACCATAAGAAAAGTTTTCTAAATGTACTACACGACTCCCATGCACATGCCAACAGCTGCCTAACCAATAAACTCACTGGACTTTGTCACAATATGCAGTCTACACAAAATGTACCTCAAACCAACATACACCCAGAGCATACCCAAAATGCTCCATCACGCCTCCTAGGAGGGGGAAGAAACTCACCCAACTCAATCCTCTGATGCAGCTTTTAACTTCCACCCCACTCCTCCGGCAGATCTTCACAGAAACATCCCAGAGTCCAACCCCATCTGTGCTCTTGGTCATGAAAGATCCTCCCTCTGAAGCACAAGCCTGCTCATCTCGTCTGGCAGCAGAGAGCCTGAAACGGAGAGAAGGATTTAGACCAAGTCCTCTGCACTTCTTAGAAACAGTCAAGCCAGCATTTCCACTCCCCAACATACAGTGTAACACTAACCAACAGGAAAACACCCTGCAGAGAAAACCCGCCAGTCCAGGGCTCCTGCCGCAGGATCCACTGCAGCTCCTCCCCAGGGAGAGCAGTTCCTGTGCCGACACCCATCGAGAGAACCTGGCTGACGTGCCGTCTACAGCAAGGACTCGACACTGGAGACAGCAGCTGGTGGGCCAAGTCACCATAGTACTGCTATGCATCTAAAGTGATTCATTTACATGTGTACCCATGAAATAAAAATCACATACAAAGCAGTAATTCCATCTTCCAGAGCCAGAATGACAGCCACTCAAATGCACATGAGTTTACAAATACCTCAACCAAACAGGGAGGAAAAATGAGCCAGAAAAAAGCACACCATTATGACTCAATGTTTAGCACAATAAAGCATCACATCAAGAGCTCAAAACTAGCCCTAACCCAAAAGCAGATTGTCAACCTTCAAAACGCTTTACACGCAAGGACAAATTAAAAATTCATTTGATTTGGACATGGATTAGACAAACAAAAGTGAAACTCACCACTGCTCCAGGAACAAAATCCTCCGAGATCCTTGCTTCGCAACTGCTCCAAGATCCATAGGCATCCACGAAATTTAAGGATAACCAGCAAAACATCTCTTCACTCTCCACTGTTAAAAGCGCAGGACTTCAATACTTGCATCAAATCAAACCGATCGTATCCTTTTAGCCAGCCATTGAGCTCCCCATCAACAGCATGGTGGCATGTACCCGTGTTAAGACAGTGACTCCTGCAAGGTCTCCATCACAGTAGACAAGTTCAGCAATTCAGGCAGTAACCGAAAAGACAACTGTCAGCTTCTTTGTAGTTCTGCTCTTCCAATAGAAGACTTCCAAAGAATCTCTGGTTCAGTTCAGAACTCCATCTTAATTGTCACCAACTCACTGAAATTCACATACAGTACAAAACAAAAAGCATTCAAGTACTTCAGATCCCAGGTGCATCTATCTGCAAACAAATGACCAGCTCAACTCCTCCCTCAAAATTGAGCTAAAAACTTCTAGCTTGGATTCTACTGTCCGATAACCCAGGTAAACAAGGATGACTAAATCCATTTACAGTTGTATTCCATGTAGACAAAACAGTCAAACAAATCCCTCTTTAAAAAAAAAAAAAAAAAAAAGAGAACAGCCTGGTATTAAGTCAAATTCTCAGTTGTACATCCAATCAAGTAGTGGTTGATATTCGGGCTCTTAACACGTACCTAGGGCTGCAGTAATGTGCCTTTTGAAGACCAAATTAAATTTTGGTTTTACATAAAGAACAATTCAAGGTGCCCCGATACTCTTGAGATCCACAGCAGAATGAGAAAAACACCGACCATATTCAGTACCAAAGAGCTGCAGCCTGGACTGAAAGGGTTTAAAAGCTTAAACACTCAGAACAAACTCAAAAGCACTAATAGCACTCAAAACCTAGTGATGGGCCACAACCAGTGGATTTAAACCTTCCAGCCACTTCATGCATCTACCATCAGGTGGTCAAACCAAGTCTCGCATTCCCCAATGATTAGAAACTCCTCAAAAAGTAAAGGCTCGACAACCACTTTGCCCAGGTTGACACTTTTACAGCCACATCTCCTTTGTATTAGCTGCTGTACAAGATACTCAGGGCAAAACAACACCATTTTGTATATTATACATCAGTACCAAACTTGTACATGGAACAAAAAAAAAAAAACTTACTGTAGCAGTTGGAATTGTTTAAAAGAAAAGAGTCCTCTAACAAAAGCATTACAGTTTTCATGCAGCACACATCCACTTCCAGACAGCTGAAAACTCATCCCTCCCCTTTCTGCACTAAAACCAACAGCCTTACTTTCAGTGAAAACATTTTGGTTTTAGGGCAACTTAATCCTTACAATGAACCCCAGCTGCAGTCCTAGTCTAGAGTGTACCACATCTGCAAGTTACTCAGGTGGAGATTTAGACTTGATCCTCTGCACTTTTTAGAAACATTCAAGCCAACATTTCCACTTTTGAAAACGTTCACAGCAAACTGCATTCACGACAAGCCAACAGGAAAACCCCCAGTCCAGGGCTCAAGTGTGGTTCCTGTGCCACCACCCATCAAGAGAACCTGGCTGACATGACAAGGAGTCTGCTGGTGTGCCAAGTCTCTTGTATTGCAGAGATTTACTTCGATATGCACCCATGAAATAAATTTAATCTTTCAAAGCCAGAAAGACGGCCAGAGAAGTGAAAATGCTTCACCAAGAAAGTCGACTACTACCAAGAAAAATAGACCAACAGTTACATTTTGCCCGTTGAGCTTAAGGAAGCTTAAATTGCCCACCAAAAGTCACAAACATGAGCCACATCTGAAATTGAAAAGGCATTTAAACATTTTGTATAAACTTGTTTCCTAATTATAAAGGAGTTAGTAGCTTTAAACTAGTTGTCAATTTCAGCTGTGACTCTGGACTCATGTATTCACCAAAACATGGCTAACAGAATTAGGCGATGCACCTAGATGGGTTTTCCACTTTCCGCATGGACAGAACTGCAGAGTCCAGTAAAACCAGAGGCGAGGACGTATGTACTTTTATTAACGCGCGGTGCAACAATGCATCTACCATCACAAAACACTGCCCAGCCACTCTAAATTTTCTAATGATCAAATGCCACCCCTTCTATCTGCTGAGGGCATTTACAACTTATCACCATCTAAATTCCCCCCCAGCTCAAATGACAAGGAAGCACTAGAAGTACTATACACTGCTCAGATCCATCTCTCCTCCCCACATACAGTAAACTGTGCAGGCAAGCAAAACTAGCAGTCAGAATGGTGAAAGTGTGGCCTGAAGGAGCTGAATCACTCCTGCAGGACTGTTTTGAAGGCACTGACTGGGGTGCGTTTAAAGAGACAGCCACACAGGGATCATACATCGACATACAGGAATATACATCAGTCACTAACTACATCAGGACATGTTCTGGCAGTGGGACACTCAAAAGAAATAACTTTTTCTAAACCTAAACCATGGAGGTTCACAACCTAAATCAAAGCAAGGTATGAAACATTCCAATTAGGCAATAAATCAAAACTCAAATCAGCCAGAATCAATCTAAAGAAAAGGTATTAAACATGCAAAAAACACTCAAACAGAAATTAGAGGAACACTTCAGCACTCATGACCCAACACACGTGGGACGATATACAGACTACAAAAGGAAGAACATCTGTGCACCCACCCATGGCGCCTCCCTGCACAACAAGCTCAACACCTTTTACACTCAGTTTGAATCCGCTCAACAGAACTGCACCATCCGCGAACGACCAGGTACTCTCGCTGTCTGCAAATGTGGAGGAGACCTCTGCTAAAAGTGAACACGCACAACGTCCAACATCATTCCCAGTCACTTGCTCAGAACCTACACCAATCAACTGCCAAGTGTATTCACAGACATTTTCAGCATGTCTCAGAGCCAAGCTGTAGTCCCCACCTGCTTCAAAATCATTCACCGACTTCAGCTAAGCTTTTTACATCATTCCAGAAACTCAAGAAACTTGGTGCACTAGGTCTCAATACCACCCTCTGCAATGGGATTTGGGACTTTGACAGGCAGACCCCAGGCTGTCAGGCTTGGAAACCACACCTCCAGCACACAAACTCTGAACACTGGGGTCCCCCAGGGGTGTGTGCCAAGTCCATTGTCCACCTGTCTGATTAAGAAAGCACAACAGAGCCTGTATTTCCAAAGACAGTTGAAGAAGGCCAAGATGTCCCCAGAACCTCACCAACTTGTACAGATGCACAACAGAAAGTACACCGACAGGTTGCATCTGCAGTATTGCCGACCACAAAGCCCTACAGCAGGTGGTGAAAACTGCCCAGTCCATTTATGACAGACTGTGCTTGAGGAAAGCTCCAAGCAAAGACTCCACGCACCCAAGCAAGAAGAGCATTTGACCCTCTACCATCCAGAAACCGGTACCGGAGCAATCAGGCCCAGATTACTTGACTCAGTTTTTACCCACACACTATTAAATTGCCAGCCTCTCACCCATGATCTGAACCCTCACTGTACCTTCTCTTAAAGCTCAAACACATTGAAATCTACCACAACCTCACGTCAAGAAACTCACTCCCCATAACTTTAGATCCTTTATTTCATAGTTGATTCATGATTTTGCACATTGCTTCTTTTTTGTACTACTTACCATCCGAGAGCTAGTTATATAGCATTTTGTTACACCATATACCTCTATATGAGTATAATGACCAACGTGAACATTCTACACTTTCCCCAAATCAAAGAACAACTCACCAATGCTAGAGGGACAATGTCCTGCATGACTACCTTTGCATGTGTTCCTACATCCACAGCTGCCCAGCAGATTCAACAAGGGCAGCTTCAAACCCCTCCTTGCTTTCTGGTGTTCCATCTGCAGGACTTCAATACTCACAGAAAGGAATTAGATCACACTCCTGATGCCTTTCAGACAGCCAATACTGTTCCATGTCTGCATTCAGGTGGGCAGGGACTAGGGAGCACCCATCATGGCATTCCACTCTAAAAAAAAAACAAAACACAAAACACTCATCATTCATACCACTCAGCACTACCATGGTCTAGCCTCATTGAGAGAGGCTGTTCTGTAAACATAATTGACCAAGATACTGACACTCTTCTCTTGAGACCAGGGGCTGAAAACCATCCCATCTCTGACAGCTGCCTCTCAGTGCACCAACTGTAAGGACAAAACACAAAATGTCCATTTCCCTCCTCCACACATTAAAAGCTCTCCTCACACTGACCTGCATCTCCCCTCTACTTACCTTCAACTCACCTTGTTCACTGAGGGAAGCCCAAGTCCACTTCCCAAGCAGTAGCACTCCTTGCTCCCCACTGAGAGATCTGGGAAAACAGCACCTTGTGGAAAATAAAAATCAGAACCCCCCCCCCCCATTCAATCATTTTTTACATCAATGCCAAAAAGATCAAACAAGGATAACATCTTAAACAACTATTTGAACAACCTATACTAAAAATGCAAGATGAGTTAGGAGTAAACTAAATCGGGCAGTGGGATAAAAAGTTTACTCATCACCATTGACACTTTTCCCAATCTGCTGGAATGCACATGTAGAGTCACAGGTTCTTGCAGATGTATCACCTTAACTTCATTAGACCAAATGCAGGCTCCTTGTCCCAGAGCTGGGCAATCTTGTAGGTTGGCATCACACTCACATGAAGTGAGGGACCGATACATCTGCAAACAATGAAACCAATGAAAACAAATCAAGTTCAGTAAAAAGGCAGCCTTCATCTCCCTTTATACTACTGACAGCCAGCTTCCAGGGAAGCTCGTGACCCTTTTGAATTACTCCATCTGACAGGTGCCACCAGGTCAATGGAATATGCATGTAGTGTAAAAAGTTAATTCAACATCAGCTTAATCCTTCCTTTAACCCTGACTGACTCCAACCTCAAATACTCATCTCACTGACCCAAAGAGACAAAACCCAAATTGTTCTTGCTTCTCTTCCAAGATCAGTTAAAATTTAAGACTATCAAATACTCAGTTCTCCATTAAATGAACTAAAGACAACAAGGCTTTCATATTGTCCCACATTCCTCCAACCCCGATATTAGGGTCTTTCAAGTCCATTGTAAGTGCAAAAATAAGTAGGCAAAAGAAAAGTTGAATCTACACATGTACTACACCATTGCTGCAACTCCTCTGCACATGCCAAAGGTTGCCTGCCCAATATACTCTATGTAGCCAAATGAACCAACATAGCCAGAGTACCCAAATGTACCCAATGAAAAATGAAGTAGCCCATGTAACCAGTATTCTCAAGATGCCCCATCTCTCTTACTGGGCAGAAAGACTCACTACACCCACTCACCTGACTAGATCCTCTGATGTTACCATTGACTTTCAGCCTTTGAACAAGCACCCCATTCCTCCAGCAGATCTTGCTAAAGATCCCAGAGACCAGCCCCATCTGTACTCCACTCCTGGTGATGAAAGGTCATCCGTCTGGGAGCAAAGGTCTGGTCAACCCTTCCGGCAGCATAAAACCTAGTAGACGGATTTAGACATGATCCTCTGCACTTGGAAAACCACAAGAACATTTACTCCCAGCTCCAGTTTTGTACTAAACTTGTAAAGTGTTTATGGTGCAGCATCTGTCCAGAATAAAACAGGAAAACACCCTGCAGAGCCAAGAGAAAACCCCCAGTCAAGGGCTCTTGCCACAGGGGAGGGATCCAGTGCAGTTCCCCCCTGTGAGGAGAGCAGTTCCTGTGCCAACACCCATCACGAGTACCTGGTCGATATGCTGTAACCAGCAAGGAGTCTATGGTGGAGGAGGCTGTTGGTGCGCCACATCACTATTGTACTACTGTGCATCTAAACTGATTTATTTACATGTGTGCACCCATGGAAATAAATCAGATGCAAAGCAGTAATTATCTTACAGAGCTAGAATGGACAGCCAGTCAAGTGCACATTAATATACAAACACCCCAACCAAGCAGGGAGGAAAAGTTACCCAGAAAAAAACTTCACCTCTAGAAATGTAGTGTAAGTATTCAGCATGTTAAAGTGTGACATTATCCACCAGAATTGGTCCAAAAACTAAACATGTAGCCTACTCCAAAAGGAGCTTTTCATCCTTCAGGAAACAGCTCTGACAAGCAAATACTAAATGGTTATATAGCATCAAGTTTGCTATGGATAAGGTTAGACAGGAAAAGAGTGAAACTCACCTCTGCTCCAGGGACATGTCCTCTATTACACCACCCTTGCACCTGCTCCAAGATCCATGGTGCATCCAGGAAATTCAAGGACTGCTTGCAGCACCTCTTCACTTTCCACTGTTCAAACCACAGACTTCATTACTTACCAATGGGCATCAACAGGTCACACAGCTGGTATCCAGTGAGCTTCCTCTGAGCAGGGTTCTCCTAACCTGCTCATTGGAATACACAGTGTAAATTATTTAATCACTACACAGATCCTTAAATTCCTGGTGGAGCCATCTCAAATGCATACACTTCAACATAACCCCAACCTTAAATACTGGTCTCTCCCTGACCCAAACAATTGTTCTACCCTGCTTACTCCAGAAATTCTTGTATCAAAACACTGGCTTGAATACTGAAGATGACAACTAACAGATTGCAAGTTAAAATTGGTTACAAAATCAAAGACTCAGTTCTCCATGCAGTAAACTAAAGATAAGGCATGGCTTTTAGATTGTCCTGCATCTCTAACCTGATAACCGTCTTTCAAGTCCAAAAAAATAGCCAAGAGTAACAGGAGTTTACACACTATGCTACATGTCCCATGCACATGCCAAAAGTCATCTGCCCAATATACCCCATACAACAGTCTACACAATTGTTTGTGAACCCAGAGTATCCGGGTGTATGTACTGCACCCAATGAAAACTTTCCCCATGTAGCTAGTGTACACATTTTAGTCAAACCTGGATCCTCTGATGTCAATGACATTCAGACTTGGAACAAGCTCCCTACTCCTCCAGTAGACCTTCACAGAAAGAGACCGGCCCCATCCACGCTCCACTCCTGGTGATGAAAGGTCCTCCCTCAGGAGCACAAGCCTTCTCATCCCTACTGGCAGCAGAGAGCCTGAAATGGAGGAAGGATTTAGCCCAAGTCCTCTACCTTTCTTAGAAATAGTCAACCCTGCAGTTTCACTACCAACAGGGTCCAAGTCAAACCAACAGGACAACACCCCGCAGAGAGCCAAGAAAACCCCCCAGTCCACTGTTGTGCCACAGGGGAGCAAATGCAGTTCCTGTGCAAACACCCATCAAGAGAACCTGGCTGACATGCTGTCTCCTCAGAGCCGCAACCAGCCAGGAGTCTGCAGTGTGCCAAGTCACTGTTGTACTGCAGTGCATCCAATGTGATTTACTTACATGTGTGCACCCATGAAATAAAATCACATACAAAGCACTAATTTAGTCTTTGAGAGCCAGAATGACAGCCAGTCAAGTGCACGTCAGTGCCTCACCCAATCAAGGAGCAAACATCACCCAAAAGACAGACAAGACAAATCCAAAATTACACCTCATTTCTAAATGGATAGCATGTTGACAATGAGGTCCAAGAGTTTAACACTAAGCCTACACCAAAAGTACCTTTTCCTCCATTATAAAATTCTTACAAATGAGGGACTGAAACATGAAAGGACATCAGAAAATGAAACTTGCCATTCGCCAATACTAAATGGTTATAGAGCATCAAATGTGGTTTGGATTAGGTTAGACAGGAGAAGAGTGAAACTCACCTCTGCTCCAGGTACAGTGTCCTCCTTGACGATAACCACAACTGCTCCAAGACCCATGGGCATCCAGGAAATTTAAGGACAGCTTGCAGCATGTCTTCGCTCTCCACTGTTTAATGTGGAAAACTTCAATACTCACAGTAGGGCATCACCAGGTCACAGCTGGTACTCTGTCAGCCAGTGAGCTTCCTCTGAACAGGATTCTCCAGGCTTGTCACTCCACACTGTGCGTACAGCGGGCCAGGGACTGGGGAGCACATCACTGCTGACCAACCTCACAAAAGAACTTCATGCAGTGGGATGATTGGCTTACTGTCCACTGTATGCGGAGGCTTGACAATCTTGGCTGAGCATCACCTCAGCCTTATCCACACAATACCAGTTACCTCCTCTCAGATGTGGACCGCAAGCAGTGATCAACAGTCACTCCTACAAACTGTCCATTGCAGCACTGCCAAAGTCAGCAATTCATGCAATTACTGAAGCAACTTCAACAAGTGTCTAGTTCTTCCATTGACACAGCAGACTTCCAGGGAATATGCTATTGCAATACTCCATAACTGTTGTCACTGGCAAACAAGATTAATTCAACAAGTTCAAATTCAGTGCATCCATCCCAAAATGGATCAACTCCACCCTCGACCCTGACTGATCAGAGCCTATCCATAAACACTGGCCTTTTACTGGCCCAAACAAGAAAACCCAAATCCTTGCACTGGTCACCCAAGACATAGATGCTCTTGCTACAAACACATGACATTAGCGAGGATACGGACTGAAACGGGTTAAAACTGTTCAAATGGGTTACAAAAGCAAAACACAGACCATTTGTAGAACTAAACCAACATTCTCTAGCTTGGCTTATTCCACTTGCCAATAACCCAGGTTTACAGGGCTTTTATCATGTGATATAAAGTATATTCTATCCAATGTAACAAAATCCACCACCACTTCTAAAAAGAGTTACTAGTTTAGAGTACCAAGAATTGACACTAGTGTAAGAATTGAGTATTAAATCTCATTAAAAAAGCTAAATGTCATCCACTACATTTACTGCAGTACCAGGTAATTTCTCTTAATTTAAGAGCTTAATTCCAGCTTAATGCAAAACCTAAATGTGTAAAATCAGATTTACAACTTTCCCAAAAAAAGTCACCTGCCACACATTGATAGACCACTGTGAAAGGATTAAAGCCTTCCTGTCAGATCAGGAAGAATACAGCTTGTACAAATACAAAGCAAACAGTTTATAAAACTAAACTTCACATTGCACAGTGACTAGACACCCCTACAAATGTTATCTTGAGATCCACAGTAGTACAAGACCAAAACACTAACTGTTCAGTACCAAACAGCTGCAGCCAGGATTGAAAAGGTTTTAGAGCTTAAACATTCAGAACAATTGCAAATCAAAAGCACAAGTAACACTCAACCTAGTCATGGGCCACAACCAATGGATTTTAACCTTCCAGCCACTTCATGCATCTACCAGCTGGGAGATTACAGCCTGTACACATACAGATCAAACCCCAAATAAAAGTAAGTCTCATTCCCCAATGACTAGAAACTCCTCTGAAAAAATCAACAACCACTTACCCAAATTAACACCTTTACCACCACAGCTCCTGTGTATTGACTGTTGTACAGGATACTAATAAACTGAATGAAAAAAAGCACAAAACTCCAAACCTATTGATAGACCACTATAAAAGAATAAACAGATCACTAAAACAAAACACTTGATTTTCATCCAATAAAAGCTCAGGGCTACAGTAAATGATTACACTGGCTTGCAAACCTAGAAAAATTTAGATTAAAATCTCAAAAGAAGCCAGTACATTTACCTACCACAGTAAAACCAACACTTTAAAAGCCAAAAACCACCACAATCACAGGAGTGTCTCCACCTGCTGCAGCTGGGAACACACTGGCTCCAGGGCTGCCTTATAAAACTCCTCAGGGCGATTAACAGGAGCCAATCCCAACCTGTGCTCAGTGTTCCACCTCCACTGTTTCCAATCCAACACAACTGCTTCCAATGACTCAACTAGCATTTACCACCTCATCTGTTAATCAGGTGAGATTTGGATAATTAATAGATTACAATCAACTGTAGAGAACTATCCCACCACTATTAATCCATTAGTTATCTCCAACTAAAAAGGAAATTAACTTTTATTTTTACAACAAAAAGACCGGAGGAACAAATGTCTTCCCAAGCTGAACACATGGTTAAGTCTAGAGAAAGGTATGATATCTGAAACATACTTGAAGTAAAGCAGAAATATTAACCAGTCCAGACAATTCATTTGCATATACAACTTAATTACATGCAGCACTTTATAGTCACAAGAATTAGCATGGAAACTCTTGAGCAAGAGACTTTAGGACAGAGGTCTTATGTCTGAAAAATTCCTTATTTGGAGCGAGCACGGCACTACACACTTGATCCAAACCCATTTTAAACTGATAAAATTCATGTAAAACCAAGAGACTCGAGCCGGAGGTGTCCATTCGCCTTGAGAACTCACATCTCCTACCACTATATGGGTACAGAGTAACATACAGATTCTTCCATCAGACTCCATCACAGATAAGTACAACTGACACCCCTGCATGTTGTCACACTCTCAAAAGATAAAAGTAGCCAAGAGAAAAATGCAGAGTTCCTTGATATACTACACTGAATGTTGTAGCTCCCATGGCCATGTCAAGAATTACCCATGTTGCTACTGCCACTGCCTCCAGAGTCTCATTTCACTTGTGAAAGGAATTAAAGAAAAATAAAAATTTAAATCTCCCACAGCAGTATAATACAGCTTGAAACCAAGCTAAAACGCATTCAATTTAACAGATGATAAATACCCAGTTTACCATATGCACCAAATGAACCCAAATGTTTCAAGTAGACTCAAATATACAATGTAACAGATTAATCAATGTACATGAACATATCCACAGTACACCAATATACCCTTTGTACCCCAAATGTACCTGAAAGTAACCAAAAAAACCCTTACATATTAAATCTCTCCTCCTGGATGGAAACTCACCTCAACCCCCAGTAGGACTCCCAGTCTTGGGACAAGCACCCCACACCTCCAGCAGATCTTCACGGAAAGATCCCAGGTACCGGCTCCATCTGTACTGCACTCCTGGTGATGAAAGGTCCTTCTTCTGGACCCAAGGCCTGCTCATCCCTTCTGACAGCAGAGACCCTGAAATAGAGAGAAGGATTTAGACCGAGATCTCTGCACCTGTTAGAAACAGTAAGGAAGCTTCATCCCAGATCCAGTTTTGTACTAAACTGCTAAAATGTTCACAGTGCAGCACCCGTCCAGGACAAACCAACAGAGAAACAGTGTAGAGAGCAAAGAAAACCCCCAGTCCAGGGCTCTTTCCACAGCAGTTCCTCTCCTGTGAAGAGAGCAGTTCCTGTGCCGACACCCATCAAGAGAACCTGGCTGACATGCTGTCTCCTCAGAGCCGCAACCAGCCAGGAGTCTGCAGTGTGCCAAGTCACTGTTGTACTGCAGTGCATCCAATGTGATTTACTTACATGTGTGCACCCATGAAATAAATCACATACAACACAGTAACTCAGTCATTGAGCCAGAATGACAGCCAGTCCAGTGCACAACAGCTTCAACCAAGCAGGGAACAAACCCAGAAGAAAGCCAAAAAGAAAAGGTTTAACTCATGAAACTTTGCAAGCCGCCAGAAGATATCCCAGAGCTTAACACTTAGCCTACTCCAGAAGTGCCTTTTCATCCTTCAGAAAAGTTCTTACACAAGTAAGAATTAAAGGGGTCACATTAAAGGGGGGGGGAGTGAAACCCACCTCTGCTCCAGGGACAGTGTCCTCCTAGACACTACCCTTGCACCTGCTCCAAGATCCATGGGCATCCAGGAAGTTTAAGGACAGTTTCCAGCACCTCTTCACTTTCCCACTGCAGGACTTCAGTACTCACAGATTGACATCAATAGGTCACAAAGCTGGTACCCTTTTAGCCAGCCAGTGAGCTCCCTCTGAACAGGATTCACCAAGCCTGTCACTCCACACTGTGCATTTAGATGGCCAGGGACTGGGGAGCACCGATCATTGTACTGCATTCTAATACACAATCAGCACCACTGCTGGCCGGCCTCACTGAAAGAGCTCGACTTGCACCTCCCCTCTACTTACCCTCAAACTCACCTTTACCTTGGCCACAAAAGCAATAATTGGATCAGCATTGAAGATGTAGGTTATGGTCCAAGAACTTTAGGATTACTGACCAGTGGTCCCACCTTATCCAGAAGCTCAGTTTCAGCAGGTGGATCACCTCACCTTTCTCAGGACAGAATTAGCCTCCTTTTCTCAGAGCTGGGACACAGCAGACCTCTAGGGAACTTCTGGATCCTGTTGCAGTATTAACAAATACTCACAGTATCACATTCAGTGCATCCATCTCAAACCATATAGATAGACTCAACTGCACTCCCAATCCTGACTGATCACTGATCCTAACCTTAAACACTGGACTTCCTTGACATCAGCTTGCAAGCTTCCCCAGGCAAGAGATTAGAATTCAAATTTAGCTTTGCCCTGCCCCATAAATACTCAGATCTTCAGGTCAATTTACAGAAGTTTAACATTACTAAAGCAAAGGAAAAAGATTTACACTACCAGCACTTCTACAAAAAAGCAGTAGCAAGTTTACAGTACAGAGAATTGACAAATTTTGCAAAGTTGTATAACCCATCAAATAGTGGTGGACATCAATGCATTTTCCAAAAAAAAGAGGCCTCAAAACACCTAACAGCTACAGTAAATTCACATAAAGAACATCAAGTCCCCCCCCCCCAAAACAAATTAGGTTCCACAGCACAGCAGTACAAGATCAAAAACACTAACCATCTTCAGTACTTAGACACAGCCTTGACTGGAGCTCCATAAGAGGGGAAAGATTTGAGTTTTAATATTAAAAATTGAAGCACAGACAGCACTCGAAACCCATTGCTGGGCCACTGGGAATGGATTTTACCCTTCCAGCCACATCGTGCTTTCTACCATCAGGGAGATTACATGTACAGAACAAACCACTGGTAAAACAGCTTCACATTCCCTAATCAACTCCTTCAAATTTGTTCTAAAAAGGTGAACCAAACAGAATGGTTTATTACCACAGTGTCCTGTATGGCCACAGGTCAATACATAGGAGCCAAGGGAAAAATAAGCAGTACTAAACAGGCTTAACTGGAGCACAAACAGTCTTCTAGCAAAAGACAACATCCATACTGCTCTTTCCCTTCTCACAAGGCACAGTACACAACCACTTCCAGTCAGCTGGAAACTCATCCCTCCCCTTTCTGCACTAAACCTCTGACAGCATGGCTTTTAGTGCAGGAAATTGGAAACATACAGCCTCACTGGGCTAAAATCAGTAAGTCTGCCTTACATTAGACTGGAGCATAGGGTTCCCCATTCTTAAATTTAATTCAGTTCAAAATTTCAGTCAATGTAAGATTTAGTTACATGTGTGCACCCATGAAATAAATCTCACATACTGCCAATTCTCCTTTTTTCAGTGGTACCATTAGCAAAATAATTTAGCCAAATCTTTCCCAGTGCTCGCACAACACTTTCAGTAATGGACTTCCATTCCTGATTAACCAGTACTTCTCCTACAGGAACTCTTGACCATTAAAGCTAGAAACCCAAAGAACCCCAGCAGCTGCAGACTAAACAAAGGCTTTAAAATCAGGGTCCCCTCCTGCCTGGAACAGTCAGCTATGGCTCAACCAGCCAGGTGGCTCAGGTGCTCCTAGAAACAGCCACCCCAAGGCTGGTGTGCCGAGTGGCAGTCAGAACAGAAAAGCCACTCCTACCTTTGAAGGAGGATCAAGCAATGTCAAGCCCAGAGCTGCCCCACACAGTCACCCCGATCTCTACTCCTGGGTGGTAGAGAACTCACTGAGCAGCTCTGACAGGGTCCCCTGACACGGCTGTTGTATTGGTTTAAAAACCAATAACTCCTCAAGCACATCTTCACTGAAGAGAAAACACCCAGTCCACAGTGTACCACATCTGCATGTTATTCCTGGCATAGGTTATCCCTTTGGGAGCAAAGGCCTGATCAACCCTTCCAACAGGAGAGAACCTGAAGTAGAGATTTCGATTCGATCCTCTGCACTTGGAAGCAGTAAGAATTTTTACTCCCAGCTCCAGTTTTGTACTATATATGTCAGTATAGAAGTACAGCACCCAGAATTCAAGAGAAAAACAGAAGACCTACACCTTTAAACCAAATTAAACCAACACTCAAACACGATAGAAATTCATCCGAAGGCTTCCAAAACTAACTCAAGACCTATTCTTAAGGGTAAAATAACTTCACTGATGCTCACATACCAGAAATAAAAAGCAACATGTATATGGAAAATTAATCTTTAACCTACTCCACATGAAAGATGGAATACAAGAGTGAAACTCAACTCTGCCCCAGGAAGTATCCTCCTAGACACTACCCAGGGGTCTTGAGCAACTGCTCAAGACCCCTGGGCATCTGGAAAGTTCAAGCACCTCTTCGCTTTCCACTGTGAAAACCAAAAGACTTCAATACTTACAGGTGGGCATCAACAGGTCACACAGTCAGTATCCTTTTTGCCAGCCAGTGAGCTTCCTCTGAACAATTCTCCAAGCCTCTCACTCCACACTGTGCATTCAGATGGCCAGGGACCGGGGAGCTCTGATCATTGCAGTGTAGTTTAACTCACAGACACAATCAGCACCACTGCTGACCAGCCTAATAAAAAGCTGTTCTTTGCACAGAAGCCTAAAGTTTCCAAACACTGTTCCAACAAAATCTGGAATGGAAACTCCACCAGCATCCCATCTCATGTGAATGTGCTCGTTGTCACCATCTGCCTCTCAGAACAGCACCTGAAGGAGACAAGGGCAGCAAAACAGTGATGACCACCCAACTCCCACAGAGAGGGGACCAGAACAAGTGCCATGCAGACTTCTCCCAGCCTTAAAAGCTCACCTCACACTGACCTGTATCTCTTCTCTACTTACCTTCAGCTCACCTTGTTCACTGAGGGAAGCCCAAGACCACAAGCAGCAGCACAGTTTTCTACAGTCCAGCAGAGACAAAAGCACCAGCATGTTGAATAGAGAAGGGTCTTCCCTGATGCCCCAGTGAAACTGCCAAGTCAGGATATAAAGCCTTTCTTGTTGCTGGTTTGAGCTCTAGAGAACAGATTACAGTGTTTACCAACAAGAGTTTCATACACTAAAACAAAATGTAGAAGTATTGGGAAAGCTAAAAATTGTTTAAATCAAAAGCAAACAGGGACTTCACACTAACCTTAACTTATTCCCATACTCTCAAGCATGGACATTTCTTAAAGTTCTTAAAAACACATCTATGAAAAGCTTTACAATTCCTCAACAACTCTTGGCTAAAAAAAAACATAACAAAATTATTTACCTTAAACAGTAATGACACTAAAAACTAACACCCACCAGTCTAACTACACAAAACCTCAAACACTCTTCCAGCCTCCTGGGCTGCCTTGTATAAGCCTCCTGATGACCTCACAGCTGTGGCTAATTCACCAGGAGCCAATCCCAGCGTCTCCTCAAAGGGCCACCACCGCTTCTAATACAACAGACACCTGCTTCCAATGACCAAACAAGCATTAGCCAGCTAACCTATTGATCTCTCCATCCCAAAGCCAAATTAATTTCCAAATTACTACCAAGAACACTCGTTAAATAGCACCCTGCTCCTGTTATTCAATTAGTTGCAGTTTCTTAGTGATTAAACCACCTTTTTGTCCCTTCAATTTCACTCATAAATGGTGAAAAGCGACTTAAAGCCAAACTGCAAATTATTCAAGATCCTTAAAGTGTCCTTTACATAATTCCAAATGTTCAAAGTGTATATATATCCATACTGTGTATCACATATACAAACACAACACAGTTTGTTGTGTAACCAAACATAACTGCAACCTTGTCATTAACTTTTATTTGGTCAAAACAATCACTAATCACAAGAAAAAAAATACAAAATGACAAAAAAACTGACACTCCTACATGGTGGGAGTACAATAAGTAATGGGTGGGCTCTTAAATGTCACATTTATATCTACAGATGACTAGAAACTCATCTCTCCTACATATGTGTGTGTTTACAAGGCTGTTTTTTTTATTCAGTTCAGTTTATTTGTTATATACACAAGTGCAATGAAATCCCTATTCGCATGTTTGCTCCAATAAAAAGACATTAAGGAATATACCTTATAACTGTGCGTTAAACCTGTTTCACAGCCACTACGACTGTCACCTGTGGATGCTTTGCTCCTCTCTGTTTTTGCTACATTCCACGGGGGAGGTGCCAGCCCGGCTCAGGGTATAAAACAGAGGACTCCCTTTGCTCCTGTTTCCATTCAGTGGTTCAGAACAGGGGTGAGTACTGGCTGCTCTGTGGGGTAGAATATGTTCTTGAGGTTTGCTATAATTTTACAGGGCTGAACCACTTGGCTTTTTACTCTCTGGGGTTAAAGGGGATCGATAACCACTCCTGGACTGGAGCAGCAAGTGTTTGTATTGTTGCTAAATATTGATTTAAATGAGTTTTTACAAGGGTTGTTTTATCAAACCCTTGATTATGACCATTTAGTTTGCATTCCCATAATAGGATAACAAAGATATTTCATAGGTAAAATATAACTGGTATAAAGCAGCTGAGCTGCATGAAGCCATTTCTGGTGGACTAATTGATATTTTAGGTGGGTACCTACATCAGTATGCGTAGTCTGCAAAGGAACAAGTAATAAGCATATTCCATGCTGAAAAGAGAAGAAAGAAAACACATTTCAGCTGTGAAGCCTTCTTACTTGTTTCTGCTGTAATTCTCTAGTTGACGTTATGAGTGGGGACTCTCAGATTAGTTCACTCGGCTGGTTGTAGTAAACTGACTGGAGTGCCTGTTCCTGTTGGAAAGGTCAGGATACTGTGAGCTGGGTAGGTACACTGTAGCAGTGTCCATTTTCCTTTGTGTGGAATGTGGAAGTTAAGCTACAACACTTTCCACCTGCCTACCAAAGTGAGGGTTTTCCATAACTTTTTCTGAATCTTGGGAAACAATTCCAGTGGCTCTTAACTCTAGAGAAGTGGTTCCCAATCCTGTTCCTGGTGACCTTGTTTCAGCTCAGCCCTTAGTTACACAATCAAACCCTTCATTGACTTCAGATTAATCTGAAGTTTGTTCCCTGCTCGTACACAAGTTATATTTTCCAAGTGAAATAAAGTCTCAGAGGTGTGCAGGTCACCAAGACTGGGAACTGCTGCTCTAGAGCATAGATACCCAGTCTTGACCTGATAAACTTACTCTTCAGGTTTTCCATGTTTTTAAAGAACTGGCACCTCGTGAGCAGTGTTAACCAGAGCTGTTTAAAACCCTCGTCCTTCATTTCCCAGCTGCAATGAACCTGGACTTGGGAAGCAGGACCCCTGGGCCCCGGTGAAGCGTGCTCCTGAGAACAGGAGGTGCTGTACTCCTGCCATTGTGGGAGTCTTGAACAGTGCAGACACCCTGGGCTCTTTCAATAAAGGGCTGGGTAATATGCTTATGTGATGAACTACTTACTGCTCAAAAGCTATATAACCAAAATAACTGATTTGTAATTGTGTAAACAACCATAAAATACAGATATAGGTGTACCTCTACCCTTGAGAAGGATAGGCTATGGCTTTGATGACTAAACTTCAAATGGCCTATTGATGGTATCCATTTTCCTAACCTCATGTACAGCATCAAACCCTGGGAGGTGGTTCATCTTCAGTGCTTCTACCTGTCATTTCTGCAAAATGTGATGCAGAGCTTTCTTCCTGGTGCACACTGTTCTTTAGTAACACTTGCACAAAATGCTTCTTGTGTAGAGCGTGGAAAAGGTGAGTAAATTTACTAGTTTCCCTGAATCACAGATTTAACTGCACAGGTTATAACTGTAATACTGTTTACAACACATACTAGTTTGTGCCAAGTTTTGAACTATAATGGCATTTTAAGTGATTGATTCATCATTGGTGTAGTTTTTAATCTGTTACTCTTGTTATAAATCTTACCATCTTCACTTGGGTGCAACATGTAACAATGCAAGTGTTCATCCATGGGCACAGTACTGCAATTACACTGGGGGGGGAAGTGGAGTTGAATGCTGGACACTTTCCTACTGGAATAGTGCTCTATAGGCAATATTAAAATTATCGTCCAGTTTTAAGGCTCACCGGAGGAAACCAATCTATTGTTCACTTTGCAATTAACCCTTTCTTGTTCCTTTACAACCAAAAAATGTGGACAGCTTCCTCCTCAAGCACTTACTAGTTTAAAACATGCATTTTTAACTGCTGTGGTACTAGTAATACATACCTGCTACTGGCAACTACAACCAGCATGTGGTGGCAGTGCCAGATGAGATATAAAGTGTCACAAGTAGAAGTTCACACCCATGTCTTCCCAGGATATAATCTGGAGTTTAACTGTCTGCCTATGCATGCTACAAGCCACCAGTCATTTAAAACTGTAACTATCGTTGGTTAAATATTTGTTTTGTTGATACAGTTAACTGACTGCTTTAGAAATGATGCCTTTCCAGTCTGGCCTTCCCAGAATCTCACTGCTCTTTACAAAATCCACAAGGTGGCCAAGATCAATATCGTCTTCTGGATATGTAGCAACTTCACGTGCACCTCACTGCAGGCCGACGTTAGTAAGGAGGAATTGAGACCCAGGATGAATACGGGGGAAATGGTTTTGCTCAGAACGTTCATAACTAGACTAACCTATCAAGTTAAAGTTGTTTTCTGATAACTTAAGATTTTGCACCATTAAATTTCAAAATGTTAGATGTAAATACAGTAGGTTACCTTTTTTTTTAGAGAGAAGTAATGTATATTATACATATTGTGAATTTTTAAACGCAATTTAAAGAGTGCTTTTGCATTAAAGATTAATTAAAAATACAATGAGCGATAACTAATGTAAAAAGCAAACAAAATACACAAAAGTGGATGTATTCAAGCTTGGGATCAATTTCAAATTGGCAACATCACTCTATACTGAATTTCCTGTTCCAGTTTGCTCTTTCTCCAGCCCTTCCCTCTGCACTACAGCTCCCAGTTCCAAACCTGCACTCCAGTCTGCACCAGGGTTCCTGGCCTTTGCCCTGGAGCTCTGGCCTCTTTTCTGCTGGTTCTCTTGCCTGAGTTTCCAATCTACTTCGGGAGGCAGCCTTCATCCTCTAGGACCCCAGGGCTCTTCTAGTGCAGGCACATTTCATTCTTACGTCAATGTAACCCATCCAATAAAATTAGCAGGTCTCAACCAACAGACTCACAAGTAAACCAGAATGAACAGTGGAAGAAGAGTATTGAGTGAGCTATCATGATCCTCACTGCCTACTCAACCATAAAACAAATCTCTTAATGAGCACTAGGACTGGCTAAAGACATTAATATTGTTAATAAGGTCCCAATTATAATTGCCAGAGTTGGACTATGCAGAAAGTGATCAAAATTCAAGTGATTGTCTGAAGTTTGAGGAGTCGGAGGCTTCACTTCTGCTCAAAGTGACTGGGGTGAGACTGTACTAAGAACCCTGGGCAGTAAGTGTAGTTTTAGAGCAAAGCCATGAAAATACAGCTGGATCAGTGGCAGGAAATGAAAGGGCTCTTTCACACAGCCCTCTGGATTACTTCACGCCATCGAGACTTTTCAGCAGCAGCCCCTCACATCAGGGGAATACTTTTCCTGACCCCCTTTAACAACAGGGGGTATGGTTTTCATTTGGCTCAACCTGCTTCCAGTGGCCTTCAGTTCAATTCAATTTATTTTTATATAGTGCTTTTCACAACAAGGTTGCCCCAAGGTGCTTAACAATGCAAGTAACTAGACATTGTGTGATTACAGAACAGAAGACAATGGAGGAGAGAAACCAAAAACTCTTTGGTAAGGAGAAAAAAAAACTCAAGGGGTCCAAGGTCAACTGGTTGCCCAACCCCTTTGGGCATGCTACCATTATATAATTTAAAAAAAGGACATCAATTAATGAAGGTATTAATCCATCATGTCTTCTGTGTGTTAGTACTCCATGCGGATCTCTGTAAACCAGTAAATTCCTCCTAAACGATAGCTATATCCACAATGTCCCTCCTGGTTCGATAGCAGTGATGCAGCATCCAACATCTGGGTGCCATCCAGACATGTGGGGAGGAGAATAGGATAGTTTGGTCAGAACAGATGTATCCACCTGGATGGCCAACACAGAGAGACACAATGGCATGTACAGCAGCACCAGCAGCCACGGTTGTAGCAGGCTATGATGTAAGGTGTGAGTAGGCTAGGCTGAAGTAATAGGTCTTCAGTCTAGATCTGAATACTGAGATTGACTCGGCATCCCGAATACGGAGACGGAGGCTGATCCATAAGCTAGGGGCCTAAAGCTAAATACTTTACCGTTCTTAAACTATTTATTTTAGTTAGTCAATTATGCCTGTTTCTTTCTCTTTTTTGCCTACAGAACATTGTTATAAAGTGCCTTGAGCATGCCTGAAAGACGCTATATCAGCATAAAATGATTGAGCCTCATTAGACTGGTGTAAAAGTGTCTCCACCTAGTGAACATTCATTGGAAGCATCACCTAATAATGTAACTGACATTGCAATAGCATTTTATTTTTAAAAGCCTCACTCATGCACAGGGATTGTCTTATCTTTTCTCATTTACATACAAATAACTATGTGAAAAAGCATTACCAAAGAAAAACTTTATGGCTTTAGTACTTCAGAAATGTACATACTTGAAAAATAATTGGCACTGTTTCTTCACCGACTTACAAATCCTTTTGGCAATTGATTTCAGTACGTCTCTTATACCAGCCACACGAGACAACGAATCACTGAGTGGATATAGCCGTTGGACAATGGATGGATATTTTCAAAGGAAAGCAGTTCATTGGCTTGTCAAAGTTTTATTTATCTCATATTCCTTCTTCCTTATATTTTTCCACTTTTTGAACAAATTCAAAATGATCTTTTCTTGATTTTTTTTTTCCTGGAAACTAGTTAAAGAGATCAAAAGCTCTTGGGATCCTAAGAGGTGACCACTGCATTTAAACATGAAAGAGTTTTCTAAATTAATATAGATGATAAATGTTTTGTGACAGAAGCCCTGAAATTATTCAACATGTATTTTGGTTATGTCCCATGGTAAAACCTGTCTGGACTGAGTTTCAAACTTATATTAAAAAAGGGACCAATATTGATATTTGTTCTGAAGAAATAGATGTCATGTTCAATTCCAGCCCCTTCGAAAATGATACAAAAATATCCTTTGTAATTAACTTTATTAGAAGGGCATGTTGTCATGTACACAAAATGAAATGGTCTGGGAAGAATCCTATATTTGAGCACTTTAAAATGGATGTAAAAGAGAATCTGCAGATTATTTCAAATTGTAAAAATATGAAACTGGTGTAGACAATCTTGATTTAATTTGTTTAATCTTTTTTCAAAATTTGTATTTATTTTGTAATATGTACCCCTGACGATGCTTTTGTCATGAAATGTACTCTTGTTTGTATTGTATTCTTTGTTGTTTTAAAGGCTTAAATATTTTTTAATAAACTATTAATTAATAAATTAAAAAAATAAAAACTATTATGAATATTCTGTTCACGGAATTTTACATTTAAAAACTTTAAAAGGTGAAATTTTGCTTAATGGCCACCAAGTGGCGCCATTGACCCAACAATGTAAAATTCAGAATTTCTTTTTCCATTTAATTGCACTGATCGGCCAACAGAGGGCGCACTTTACTCGTCCTACTGCTTCTGTTGAATTAAAAATTGCTTACCCTTATAAAGCGCTATTCTGTACAGGAAAATTGAAGCCTGTGCACTGTGGATTTGAAAAACTATTTTGTGAAAATATAAAGTTCCATAATGGATTATTAATGAGAAAACGTTACATTGTCTGGTGGTAAGTATTTGTAATATAGGATTGCCCATTTCTGTTCTAAAACACGAGATGGAAGTTTAACATACGTGATTCACGAGGTGGAGGGGTGGAAAATGACTGTAAGAAGTCTTGCAATGCTGTATTATTAGTAGTTGTAATATTGTCATATTAACACAAATCCTCAGACTTACTAAGATGTCCACTAGAGCGACAATCTCACACATCAAATATTAGAGGACCCTTCCTTTATACCTAAAAGCTTTCAGTTGTTGGACAATGAAAAGAGTGCTTGTACGAATCTAATTACTGTTATAAACTCATTACAAGCTAATTGTCTCATTTCTTTCTTATCTTATGATATGTATTATGGTACTGTACTGTGGTTGCGTTTTATTATTGTCATGAATGTTTCATGTTTGAGCTTTTGATATGCAAAACAACAAATCGCCTTCAGGACACTAAAGAGGAATTCAATCCCTTCATTCTTACTCATCACAATTCACGGTTGCATTTTATTTTCATGCATAGATAAAATAAATTATAATATTGACACCATATGTACCGGCAACCACACTACTGTCTAATTTTGGTGCTAATCTTAATCTTGTCAGTTGGGTTGCTGAATTCCTTCCAGACAGAACTCAGGGGCTAAGAGTCAACAATACTCTGTCTCACAAGCTGTATTCTTGCACAAGTGCTTCTCGAGGATCTGTATTGTCTTTCTCTTTGTTCAGCATACAATTTGTAGGTTATTACCAGTCGAGTACGACACAGAATTGCAGACAGCTCTGTTATTAGTTTTTTGCAGGCAGATGTGTGGGGTCATGGGCCAGCAAGAGAAGATTTTGCCACCTGGTGCAAACAAAACTACTGCAAGTAAGTTCACTGTCATCTCAGCTCGGGGCATCAGTGTGGTGAACTGTACTGTAAGAGTGCCTTCACTGTCAGGCCACACTCAGATCAAGAGAGCACAGCAGCACAGGGACACATTGACACAGTCCAGCCAGCTGCATGACCTGAACCAGGCATACAGATGGGCTCCAAACAGCCACGAATGCCAAAGAGCCCTAAAGGACAAACTTAAAAAAAAATAAACTACATTTATTTTGGACCCACAAAGACTGTTTATCTGTCTGGAAAGGTCTCAAAAAATGCAATAAAACAAGAATACATATAACATATTAAGCGTATTGTCAGGGATACATGCAATAATACATGTACATTTTATGAAAAAAAAAGATTAAACAAGGTAAATCCACAAGGTAAATGCAGATAAGGTCCATCCATGCTTCAACGTTCTTACAACTAGACACAGTACGGTACGTCTTGACATCTGTTTTAAACTGTTCAAACATGGGTTTCTTCCCACACCACTCCGTTAATTATTATATCATGCAAGTATAATACTTTTAAAACTACAAAAAATATACAAACGATATTTTCATCTTACTTTCAATGGGATTCAAATGTAACATAAATTCATTTATTTAAAAGTCATATCAATATTAATCTCTTTCTTTATATAAGTTTTTAAAACAGTCCAGAATGTTTCTAAACCACAACATGACCAAAATAAATGTTGTTAGGTTTCAGGGCTGCTTTCAGAAAGGTCACAGTTATCATCTACGCTGATTTTCAATCTCCGCACGTCAAGAGTCAGCCACAGCGCTGTGAGACTCACCTCCATAGACTCGTGTATCTCTGTCGCCGCCCAGTGGACATTTCTTCAGAAGTGTCACCGCCCGCCGGGATGCGGACAATCCCGGGACTGAAGCTGTGTGACTGGCCAAGTGCCGCGTCGAGGGCGGAGTCTCCGCGGGGGCATCCGGTAGTCCGCACTGATTGGCCAAAAGCTGCTGACAGTCCAGATCCAGTGGAAGGCCGATCCAGTCCAGGTTTTCCTCTGCTGACAGTCCAGATCCACTGGAAGGCTGATCCAGTCCAGGTTTTCCTTTGCCGACGGTCCAGATCCAGTGGAAGGCTGATCCAGTCTGGGTTTTCCTCTGTGGGACGCCGGATCTACGCGGAAGCAGCCGGAAGTCAGAACAACGCGTCACTTTTGAATTGGTTTTTTTACATTTTTTAAAGTAAGCATTAACTAGAACAAAGAATACAATACAAATACAAGTACCGGTCTGTCGCTGAGCTCGGTGTGGTTCCGCTCTCTGCTCGTCAAGCACTGCAGCTCCTGGAAACCTGTCCTTCAGGGCAGAGAGTTATTAGTGAACTCCAGACACCGCTGGAGAGTGTGTTTACCGGCGAATCGGCTCACGCTGCTGATCAATTCGACCTCATTGTGTTTTCTTCTTTCTTTATCGTGCAATAATACAAATGCTTCATGATGCACGCAAGAGTACATTACAGATCACCGGATTACATTATACAGGCAAATAAAGAGAAGGTACGCACAGCTTTCATGTTGTGATATTTAGACATGGTTTGGAGACGTTCCCTCGTGTGTATTTTGAATTATTCAAATGCGAGTCTCTTCCATTTGGAAGCGCATAATTTCAGTGCATGAGCTACCTGTTATATTGGGCGACATGTCACACGGATAATCAAACAAGAACGAGTTTTCCCCTTCAATCGAATCAGCGAAACAAGTGGGCAGTGCAGCCAGGAGAACTACAGAGACTGACTACATTACCCATACGCCATGTGGGCGACATCCTTCTGACGTCATCAACTCGCGTCTTTGAAGTTTATTTTATTTATTTTGTATTACATTACTTTAATACTTTACCCTTGTTTGCAATGTATTATTTGTTGTTGATAATGCTTTTTTTAATAAAAACAAAAAAACTATTAATACGTATATTCTTAACGGTATTTAAAATTAAAAAAACTGTAGGTGAAATTTTGCTTCATGACCACCAAGTGGCGCCATTGGCACATTATTGTAAAAATCATAATTTCTAAGACAATTTTTCCTTTTTAATTCCAATGATCGGCCATCAGAAGCGCACTTCACTCGTCCTACTGCTTCTAATGAATTAAAAATTGCTTACCCTTATATAGCGCTATACTGGACAGGAAAATGAAGCCCACGCACTGTGGATTTGAAAAAAAACCTATTTTGTGAAAATATAAAGTTTCACCATGAATTATTTGTGAGAAAACTTTAAATTGTCTGGTGGTAAGTATTTGTAATATAGGCTTGCCCATTTCTGTTCAAAAACACGAGATAGAAGTTTAACATACGTGATTCACTGAGATGGAAGGGTGGAAAATGACTGAAAGAAGTCTTGCGATGCTGTATTAATGCTTGACCCAACTGCAGCTCAGACCTGGAGCAAAGCCTGCTCAAACTCCTCAACCTCGTCCTGACGGCTGGCTGTTTCCCTGAGGCCTGGAATCAAGGACTGATCACGCCCGTCTGTAAGGTACCAGGGCTTCAGTGTGAACAGTAACCTGGGGAAGGAACTCTGTCGTATCTTGAATATCTGATTACCGGCCCTCCTTACTGAGCACAATGTCCTGCATTCGAGTCAGACCGGCTTCCTACCAAACCCCCACACATTCCAACACATTCACACCTGGGCTCTGATGGCCCATCTGGACCCAGAACAGTAACGCCTGGCACTACTGGAGCAGGACTGTCATACCTGGGCACTGCCAGCCCATCTAGACCAAGAACAGCAGAGCCTGGAACTGCTGGAGTAGGACTGTCAGACCTGGGCACTGACAGCCCTTCTGCATGAGACCAGAGTCATGCTTTTCCAGAAGAGATCCAGATCTCCGGAAAACAGTTACAACTTCACACTGAACAACAACACTTAGGAACCCAACCTACTACACATACCTCTGAATGACAATCAGTTCATCTGGGAGTTTTCCTGGCAGTGAAGTCACTGAAGGAGCAGGCACACAAGGCTTTCCAAGCCAGTAAAAGGAGGCTCTACAACATCAGTCCCCCAAATACAACTGGCTCTGAATATTAAAAAGTGCAATCGAACCATTTGCCCTATGCAGCAGGGAAGTGTGGGATCCCTTCACTGAGCAAGATGACACTAAATGAGACAAACAGCCCGTAGATACTCCATGCACAGAGTTCTGAAAAAACATCCTCCCAACTGGAATGCTACAGAATCCTAAACAGACAATACACACAACACATACTAACTCTGTTAACCATAACATTATGAGATGGTACCATTCATTTTTAACAAATCGTACACAGTATGTCAGGCTCAACAAAACTCTTTCCGCGTCACGATCTATGAGCACAGGTGCCCCTCAGGGCTGTGTGAGCTCTCCAGTTCTGTTCACACTTTATACAAATGATTGTACAAGCAGTAGTCAAAGCAACTTCATTTTCAAATTCTCAGATGATAGTTGTTCTGAACAGCATCGCCAGTTAATGCATAGAGGTAGCAGCTTATCTGTATACATGTCAGAAGTCTAAAGGTTTGTGCAATGGTGTGACAACAATAGCCTAATTCTCAATGTTAAAAAAACAAACGAAATAGCTTTTGATCCCAGAGCAGTTGGTGATCACACGCATGTAGTAATCCACAATGAATTTGTCACTCAGGTTGATTCATATAAGTACTTAGGTGTACACATAGGCAGTAACCTGTTGCTGGACTACTCGTGTTGAGAGTGTCTGGTCTGCTGCAGAGTTTACATTTCCTGCGAAGACTAAGAGTGCTTGGGGTTGGACAAGAAGTAATGCTACTCTTCTACCGTGCTGTAATCGAGAGCATGATCAGATATGGTATTACAGTGTATCTGTACTGAACTATCAGTTCATTTAAAATCACAAATAACCGCCTCTTCCAGACAGCTTTGAAGTTCATGGGAGTGAAACGGCATCTCTCCTTGCAGACAATCTTTGAAAACTCCCTCATCAAACAGGCAGGAAGAAATATATCAGATCCCTCCCACATCCTCAGCTCTGAATACCAACCTCTTCCTTCTGTCAAACGTTTTTAGGTTCCCAAATATAAGTCAAACAGATACAAACATACCTGTGTTCCACTATCCATTAAAGCTGCCAATGCAAATGTCAAGGATAAACACAATTTTGACTCTTACAACCCACTTGAGTGCGATATGTTTCGTGATGTGTTATAAAAGTTACATGTTGCTATGTGTTATATTGTACAGGTGCAATAGAGCGATGTGCAATGTTTTTCTTTTCTTCTTTTTTTTTGTTTGCATTCTATTTAAATGGACAGGAGTGCTGGGTGTCCACACAAAATTTCCCTCAGGGGACAATGAAATCTTATCTTATCTAGCTGGATATTTGTCCAGGCTAAGAACCAGCAGAGAGATACAGACTCTGACAAGTACAGGTTCAGAGACCACAATCAGGCAATAGCAACTGTGTGATGAAGACCCAAATGTATCCCACACCTGCCTGAGGAACAGACAGTGAGCCTGTATCTCAGTAATAATAATACAGTGTGTGATCTCAACAGATGACTCTTGGGCACGTGCCTGTGTGTTGTTAGTTTGTGTGCTTTTCTATATACTGCCTACTGCCATGAAACACATGCCCACCTTGGGGATAATGAAGACTCCCTCTCTCAAGAAAACACAACGTATCTGAAAATGAATTTTCTACAAATGTTTTCACCCCTCTGGTGTCAAAGTACTGCATCTGCAGGAAGGGGCGACTCGTCCGTCCATCGTCCAGCAGTCCCACTCTACAGCACATCAGGGAGACGCCTGTGAAATCAGCGCCTTCGGGTTGCTTCACAAATATATTATGTCATACGATGCGTATTTTTAAGGTCACGTTAACTTGCACTGTTTGTGTGTGTTGTGAGTTCCGGTGTGAATGAAACATAGCCGCTGTGATGCAGATCACGTTCAGAGAAACTCCAGCTCTCGGTGTTTAAGAATATTAAACCTTTACTGACCACAGTGGTGCTGAAAGCGAAGCTCCACTCGTGTCTGTCAGGAGCTCCTCAGAGCCTCAGCTGAAGACCAGCCTGAAGATGCCCGTCCTTCTCCGATGACTTGAAACCTGACAGGTGATGAACAGGAAAGGTTTTTACTCGTGTGTAGCGACACCTGGAGTGACGGACTGGTTGGCATTGCAGCCTCACAGCGCCTGGGCCCTGGCTTTCTCCTCGACTGCGATACGATCAGGGGTTTTAGTGGTACACCTTGACTTGCAAATTCGTTTATATATATGACAATTTTTTAGTTGTTTTAAAGAACTTACTGTTTTGATTAGATGTATCAGAGATTGTGACTCTGCCTTTAGCTTCCCATTCCTTCCAAAAAATTTCAATTTCACACCTCTGGTTGTGCCAGACGGTCCTCAGTGGAAGAGATACCAGGGTCCCCAGGACTGCTGTCACCTCTTCTGTACTCCTCCTATGCTAACAACTGTGTATCTACTGCTGACTCTGTGAAAGGAATCAAGTCTGCAGATGATCCCACCAGAATAATAAAAAAATCTGTAGAGGAAGGAGGTAAGCAGAGCATGCAAACTCCACACACAGCACCCAAGGAAACTGCACCCACGAGAATATAAGCAGAGCATGCAAACTCCACACACACAGCACCCAGGGAAACCGGACCCACGAGAACATAAGCAGAGCATGCAAACTCCACACACACAGCACCCCAGGAAACCAGACCCACGAGGACAGGGGCAGAGCATGCAAACTCCACACAGACAGCACCCCAGAAAACTAGACCCACGAGAACATAAGCAGAGCATGCAAACTCCACACACACAGCACCCCAGGAACTAGACCCATGAGAATATAAGCAGAGCATGCAAACTCCACACACACAGCACCCCAGGAACTTGACCCACGAGAACATTAGCAGAGCATGCAAACTCCACACAGACAGCACCCCAGAAAACTAGACCCACGAGAACATAAGCAGAGCATGCAAACTCCACACACACAGCACCCCAGAAAACCGGACCCACGAGAAAATAAGCAGAGCACGCAAACTCCACACACACGGCACCCCAGAAAACTGGACCCACGAGAACATAAGCAGAGCACGCAAACTCCACACACACGGCACCCCAGAAAACTGGACCCGCGAGAACATAAGCAGAGCACGCAAACTCCACACACACGGCACCCAAGGAAACTGCACCCACGAGAACATAAGCAGAGCATGCAAACTCCACACACACAGCACCCCAGGAAACCAGACCCACGAGAACAGGGGCAGAGCATGCAAACTCCACACACACAGCACCCCAGGAAACCAGACCCATGAGAACAGGGGCAGAGCATGCAAGCTCCGCACACACAGCACCCCAGGAACTAAATCCAGGGTCCCAGCGCTGGAACCCACTGTGCCGCCGTCTCTCACCTTTTCACTCCACTTGCAGATCATGACGCGACCGGAGACCGGAGACTCCTCACTCCTGCAGTAACACACCCCAGCAGGAGGAGGCGCCGACGGACTCGCTCATGGTGCAGTGAGCCCAGCGGTGTGAGTCTGGTGTCCAGCGCTGATGTGTCCCTGATAGTCCTGTCCCACAGCCTGCGACTCACCGTTTCTTCCACAAAATACTCCAGCCAGCGCTTTTTAGACTAACGTTTCTGCTTTGCTCGCTGATTAGATTAAAAAAGCTGGCTGTTTACCTCCTGGAGGTCAGATCCCAACAACGTCTGCAGCACCGTTTCCCCGGCAACCACGTTTTATTTAACAAAGTAAAATAAACACAGGAGAAAAGTTTGCAAACATGCAGGCGGGATGAGCGCTGCAGACACAGGCTGCTGCCCGGGTCCGTCTTGTGAAATAAACAGGACAGAAAACAGAAAGAAAAATACACACTAGAGTACACATAACATAATCAGAGGTACACAATACTCCTGCTCTTTACACAGACAGGTTCAACAGGTCAATAAAGAGCAGGTCGGCGCAGCTGTCAGGATGTCTCATTTACAAAGAGTCTGAAGATTTGCTCGTCTCTTCCCAGAGCAGCTTCACTCCGGAGAGCAAGAAACAGCTCCTGCCGAGTCCGTCTTGTAAGACAGACATAGAAATCCGCGACACGATAAATACGCTGAAATTGTATAATTAATTCTGATGCTCAATCAAATCTGCGGAACGCGTGGGCAGCGCATGTGTTCTGTAGTGCTCTATAGAGCACTAGAGAGACTACATTTCCCACAAGCACTGTGGGCGACTTCCTTTTGACGTAATCGATTCGCGTCTTTTTTCTTTTTAATTATAACAACAATACATGCAGGAATAAACCCCATTATCTCAAAAGAGAAATTATTTGTCGTCCACAGGCAGAAGGGGGCTTAAATACTTTAGACTTTAGGACATCTAATGCTATTTTTAAGATTAAATGGATACAAAACTATTTAAAAAATAAGCAAAATGTATGGCATATAATCCCCAATATGATATTTCAAGAAGTAGGGGGTCTAGAGTTTTTACTAAAATGTAACTTTGACATTGGAAAAATCCCCTTGAAACTTGCCAGTTTTCATAAACAAGTACTTCTGACGTGGTCACTTATGTATAAACATAACTTTTCCCCACATAGATTTACTATCTGGAACAACAAATATATAAGAATTAGAAATAAAACCTTATTTTTTGAAAACTGGGTCAAGAATGATATAATTTGGATTAAACAATTAATCAAGGCTGATAGTGAAATATATAGTTACACCAAGTTTGTTAATAGATACAATATTTCTATTACTTTGGATCAGTATTTTGCTGTAATTAATGCGATTCCTCGGGAAATATTAACTCTTTTAAGGAGTTGTAATAGTAGTACTTTAGAAACATTGGAAGAATTTACAGCTCATATTAAACTACAAGGAAAGGATATTGTGAGTTGTGGAAGTAATAACCAATTTTTGAGATCCTTGTTAAAAAATGATAATTTACTTGCGACTACAATATATTGGAATTCCGCATTTGGAAAGCGCATTGATTGGAGAAAGATTTGGATGATGCCCAATAAATATTGTATAACCAATAAAATTAAGGAGGTTTCATACAAAATAATTCATCGAATTTACCCAGTTAAAACTCTTGTTACCCAACGATTTAAAATTAATATAGATGACAAATGTGTTTTTTGTGACAATAGCCCTGAAACTATTCAGCATTTGTTTTGGTTATGTCCCAGGGTAAAAATGTTCTGGACTAAGTTGCAGAATTATATAAAAGAAGAGACGAATATTGATATTTGTTTTGTTGAAAAAGATATTATGTTAAGTTTCAGCCCCAGTGAAAACAATATAAAAATTTCTTTTGTAATAAATTTAATTATTATATTGGCTCGTTATCACATTCATAAAATGAAGTGGTCTGGGAAGTACCCTGTGTTTGAGTATTTTAAAATGGATGTAAAGGGGTATTTGCAGACTATTTCGAAATGCAAAAATATGAAAGCGGTGCGGACATTATTTTTATTTAATTTGTTTAATCTTTTCTCATAACTTGAATTGATGTAGTAGTATGTACCCTGACGATATTTTTGTTTGGAATTGTTATATGTACTCTTGTTTGTATTGTAATGTTTGTTCTTTTGTTAAGCATAAATAAAAATTAAAAAAAAAAACAATACATGCCATTAAAACAAGACTACATATAACACAGAGTATAGTCAGGGGTACATCCAATAATACATGTACATGTCATGCAAAAAGATTAAACAAGTAATCTTGTTTAATAGTAAACAAAAGCAGATAAGGTCCATACATGTTTCAAATTGTCTGTACAAACGCATTTACATCCGTTTTAAAGTGTTCAAACATGGGTCTCCTCCCACAGCATTTCGTTAATTATTATATCGTGGAAGTATATATTTTTTTTAAATACAAACGATATTTTCATATTACTTTCAATGGGTTCAAATGTAGCACGATGTTACTTCTTTAAAAGTAATGTCAGTATTAGTTTCCTTCTTTACATTAGCTTTCAGAGTTGCTGTCACAAAAGTCACAGTTACCATCTGTATTGATTTTCAATCTCTGCACAACGAGGATCTGTAAGGAGGCGCTTTAAGATTCGCCGCCATAGACTCGTGTATCTCTGTCGCCACCCAGTGGACATTTCTCGGAAGTGTCACCGCCCGCCGTAATTCAGTAAAGTCCCGGAATTAAAATTGTGATTGGCCGAGAGCCGTATCCGTCCCGCCTCCTGCCGGAATCGCGGCGCTGATTGGTTCAGACCCGAGTCACTCAAGGTGAACGTGGAACTCCGTGTTGATTGGCTAGCAGCGGTGTCACTTACCCAAATTAAAAGGAAGTCCCGCCTTTTTCCACCCAATGGCGGTGATTGGACACGCCGTGCGTCACTCTTATGACGTCCCTTCACGACGACGGATCCGGATCTGATGCGTGATTTGCGCGACAGCCGGTCCGTCGCTGAGATCGGTGTGGAACCGCGGCCCAGGATGCTGTGGTTCCGCTCTCTGCTCGTCAAGCACTGCGGACTCACGGAAAACTGCATTGCAGGGCAGGGTTATTGAACTCCAGACGTCGCTGGAGAGTTACTTTACTGGCGAGTCACCTCACGTTTTTGATTAATTCGACCTTATTGTGTTTTCTCTTCTTTAACATTTATATTGCAATAGTAAAAATGCTATTCAATGCACACAAGAGTACATTACAGATCACCGGGGTACATTATACAGGCCAATAAAGATAAGGTACGCACAGCTTTTATGTTGGGACATTTAGAAATAGTTTGGAGACGTGCCCTCATGTGTTTCAAATGTGACTTATTTCCATTTGGAAGCGCCTTACTTCTACCAAGGAAAGAAAAGGCTTCGAATATGAGATCGTAATGAAGAGATAGTAACGATCATTTCAGTGCATGAGCTACCTGTTATATTGGGCGAGATTGCACACGGATAATCAAACAAGAACGAGTTTGCCCTGGACTCCATTCCACTGCCGAACCTGAAAGTCAGAGCATGAGAACGGACGTATTGTATGGCGATTGTGGTGTTGCTCGACCACATAAATTAGGCGAGAAGTACAATCTGCTACTACGACATACGGTCTAATTATTAAATTTTCGATTATTTCTTATCTTTAGGCTATTTATACATATAATAACGAGCAAGTATCATGATTAAGTCAATGATAAATTATATTTTATATTCGGTTCAGCAGTATTGAGCAGTAAAATAACATCTATTTCTCACCAATAAATGTCAGAATTGGAAACCTTCTTTACACAATTGTGCCGATCAATTCAGTGCTTTAACAACAGGACAAAACAAAAACAAACGTAAGGTTTCTGGGCTGCTTTGAAAAAGACAATTATCATCTATATTACTTTTAAATCTATGCACACTATGTATCTTTACTGGGTCGATTCAATGTACAATTTTGTTATGGCGCCTTAACCTTATTATTCATACAAAATGTGTTTGACAATAGTCATGTTTTATTCCACTCAGTTTCCCCAAAGAGGTGCTCCAAAATAGTTTGACAAGATACTGTGAGATTGCAAGAGGGATCTTAAGTATTTATTAGTACAAGTATAACTAAATTGTTTTCCTTGTAGTCTAATAAAGGTTGTAAATTCTTCCATAGTTTCTTAAAAGCATCGCTACCTCTCTAGGGGTAGCCTTGGTGACGAGGTATTGTTATCAGACTTAACACAAACATTATATCTAATCACAAAATCTGCTTAATTCTACATTTTGTCATCCACATCAGTTCATTTCTTGACCCCAATTATACTATTTTAAACCCAGTTTTCAAAGCACGGGTTTGTTTTTTCTCTGTATTCTAAATGATGTATCTATGGGAGGTATGTTTATCTATAAGAGACCACGTGAGGAGAACTTCTTCATGGAAGCTGGCAAGTTTCAGGGGGGTTTCCAGCATCCAAATGACATTCAAGTAAAAAGTATATACCCGCTAGTTCCTGAATGATTAAATTAGGAGAAACATACACCACCTACTTTGCTTAATTTTGTAAATAATACTCTGTCGGTATCAGTATTAGATGCTCTAAACCCTGTAGCATTTAGGCCTCCTTCTGCCTGTGTTTGACAAATAACCATGAATATTTTTTTTTATTTTACAGTGGTAAATCACATCTCGTTTTGGATTTTTGAAAATCTTAATACCAAGATATTTAATCTCATCTTTTACATGTATATTACGTATGGAGCAGACACTTTCCAACAGCCACCAGTTCACTTTTCTGATATGTAAAGACAGACCAGATACAGAGGAAATGACTTGTAAATGCATTTAATTGCTTTGTAAACAAACAGGGTCAAGTTCTCACTTAGACCTGCGGCCAGAACCCTGCTCAACAGATGACTGTCTTGGGCATGTGCCTGTGTGTTGTTAAGTTTGTGTGCTTTTCTATATATTGCCTACTGCCATGAAACACATGTCCACCTTGGGGATAATGAAGACTCCCTCTCTCAAGAAAACACAACATATCTGAAAATGAATTTTCTACAAATGTTTTCACCCCTCTGGTGTCAAAGTACTGCATCTGCAAGAAGGGGCGACTCGTCCGTCCATCGTCCAGCAGTCCCACTCTACAGCACATCAGGGAGACGCCTGTGAAATCAGCGCCTTCGGGTTGCTTCACAAATATATTATGTCATACGATGCGTATTTTTAAGGTCACGTTAACTTGCACTGTTTGTGTGTGTTGTGAGTTCCGGTGTGAATGAAACATAGCCGCTGTGATGCAGATCACGTTCAGAGAAACTCCAGCTTTGGTGTTTAAGAATATTAAACCTTTACTGACCACAGTGGTGTTGAAAGCGAAGCTCCACTCGTGTCTGTCAGGAGCTCCTCAGAGCCTCAGCTGAAGACCAGCCTGAAGACGCCCGTCCTTCTCCGATGACTTGAAACCTGACAGGTGATGAACAGGAAAGGTTTTTACTCGTGTGTAGCGACACCTGGAGTGACGGACTGGTTGGCATTGCAGCCACTGGGTCCGTAGTGGAAGAGATACCGGGGTCCCCAGCACTGCTATCACCTCTTCTGTAATCCTCCAATGCTAACAACTGTGTATCTACTGCTGACTCCGACTCCGGACATAAGCAGAGCATGCAAGCTCCACACAGACAGCACCCCAGGAAACCGGACCCATTAGAATGGGGCAGAGCATGCAAACTCCACACAGACAGCACCCCAGGAAACCAGACCCATGAGAACACGGCTAGGGCGTGCAAGCTCCACACAGACAGCACCCCAGGAAACCGGACCCATTAGAATGGGGGCAGAGCATGCAAACTCCACACAGACAGCACCCCAGGAAACCGGGCCCATTAGAATGGGGCAGAGCATGCAAACTCCACACAGACTGCACCCCAGGAAACCGGGCCCAGGGTCCCAGCGCTGCCGTCTCTCCCCTTTTCACCTCCACATGCAGATAAGGACGCGACCGGAGACTCGCCGATTAGATTTAAAAAGCTGGCTGTTTACCTCCTGGAGGTCAGATAGCAACAACTTTTACAGCTCCGTTGCCACGGCAACCACGTTTTATTGCCAAAGTAAAATAAACACCGGAGAAAAGTTTGCAAACAAGACGGGAGCTAAGAAACACGACGACAGTGGGTTTGCTTTACGTGCCGGGTTGATAAACCAGCGCTGCAGACACGTGAAATAAAAGAAAAAATACACACAAGGGAACACATAAGAGAGACATAGAAATACAAGACACGATAAATACGCTGAAATTGTATTAATATAATTCATTCTAATGTTCAATCAAATCAGCGAAACACATGGGCAGGGCAGCCCGGTGAACTACAGAGACTACATTACCCACAAGCCCTGTGGGCGACAACATTTTGACGTCACCGAGTCGCGTCTGTTGTATTTTTTATGAGACGAAAAACTACAAGAAAACGTACCGTAGCAATCGTATTGTCAGTGGTACATGCAATAATACATGTACATTTTATGGAAAAAAGATTAAACAAGGTAAATGCAGATAAGGTCCGTCCATGCTTCAACGTTCTTACAACTAGACACGGTTACGGTACGTCTTGACATCTGTTTTAAACTGTTCAAACATGGGTTTCTTCCCACACCACTCCGTTAATTATTATATCGTGCAAGTATAATCATTTAAAAACTACAAACGATATTTTCATCTTACTTTCAATGGGATTCAAATGTAACATAAATTAATTTAAGTCATATCAATATTAGTCTCTTTCTTTATGTAAGTTTGTAAAAGAGTCCAGAATGTTTCTAAACCACAACATAACCAAAATAAATGTTGTTAGGTTTCAGGGCTGCTTTCAGAAAGGTCACAGTTATCATCTACACTGATTTTCAATCTCCGCACGTCAAGAGTCAGCCACAGCGCTGTGAGACTCGCCTCCATAGACTCGTGTATCTCTGTCGCCGCCCAGTGGACATTTCTCGGAAGTGTCACCGCCCGCCGGGATGCGGACAATCCCGGGACTGAAGCTGTGTGACTGGACAAGAGCCGCCTGCTCCAGTTCCAGGTCAGGTCTGTTGTCATCCTGCTCATAGACGGGTATATGGTATAACGAAATGCGGTTTAGCTAGCTCTCAGACGATACGTAGTACAAAAAAACAACAATACAATTGTATAATAAAAGAAAGACAGAGACAACAGGCAGTGGGCAAAACAACAAAAGTAACACGTAATGTGCAAAACAACATCAGATGTGCAAAAACATGCATCAACAGAATGAAATAAACGGATAGAAAATTATGGGGAGTGAGCTTTTTGACATGGAAGGTAGAGCTAGATGTCAATGTGTGTTTGAGTTGTTGGCAAGAAATCTCCGCGGCGTCACTCAAGTTCAGAGCAGAAACTGGAGCAGAGGCAGCTGGAAGTCCGAACGACGCGTCACTTGAAATCACGGCGCTGATTGGACAAAAGCTGCTGACAGTCCGGATCCAGTGGAAGGCTGATCCCCTCCGGGTTTTCCTCTGCCGACAGTCTATACTGTTCTCCAGAAGTTTAAGGAGAAATTATGAAAAAAAGTTCATGAAAACGTTTTATGAAAAGATCACGGCGCTGGGGCCAATGTGGGACGCCGGATCTACGCGGAAGCAGCCGGAAGTCAGAACAACGCGTCACTTTTGAATTGTTTTTTTTACATTTTTTAAAGTAAGCATTAACAAGAACAAAGAATACAATACAAATACAAGTTCCGGTCCGTCGCTGAGCTCGGTGTGATTCCGCTCTCTGCTCGTCAAGCACTGCGGGCTCCTGGAAACCTGTCTTTCAGGGCAGAGAGTTATTAGTGAACTCCAGACACCGCTGGAGAGTGTGTTTACCGGCGAGTCGGCTCACGCTGCTGATCAATTCGACCTCATTGTGTTTTCTTCTTTCTTTATCGTGCAGTAATAGAAATGCTTTACGATGCACGCAAGACTGCATTACAGATCACCGGAGTACATTATACAGGCAAATAAAGAGAAGGTACGCACAGCTTTCATGTTGTGATATTTAGACATGGTTTGGAGACGTTCCCTCGTGTGTATTTTGAATTATTCAAATGCGAGTCTCTTCTATTTGGAAGCGCATAATTTCAGTGCATGAGCTACCTGTTATATTGGGCGAGATGTCACACGGATAATCAAACAAGAACGAGTTTTGCCCTTCAATCGAATCAGCGAAACAAGTGGGCAGTGCAGCCAGGAGAACTACAGAGACTGACTACATTACCCATACGCCATGTGGGCGACATCCTTCTGACGTCATCGACTCGCGTCTTTGAAGTTTATTTTATTTATTTTGTCTTTTGTATTACATTACTTTAATACTTTACCCTTGTTTACAATGTATTATTTGTTGATAATGCTTTTTTTAATAAAAACAAAAAAACTATTAATACGTATATTCTTAACGGTATTTTAAATAAAAAAACTGTAGGTGAAATTTTGCTTCATGACCACCAAGTGGCGCCATTGGCACATTATTGTAAAAATCATAATTTCTAAGACAATTTTTCCTTTTTAATTCCAATGATCGGCCATCAGAGGCGCACTTCACTCGTCCTACTGCTTCTAATGAATTAAAAATTGCTTACCCTTATATAGCGCTATACTGGACAGGAAAATGAAGCCCACGCACTGTGGATTTGAAAAAAAAACTATTTTGTGAAAATATAAAGTTTCACCATGAATTATTTGTGAGAAAACTTTAAATTGTCTGGTGGTAAGTATTTGTAATATAGGATTGCCCATTGCTGTTCTAAAACACGAGATGGAAGTTTAACATGCGTGATTCACTGAGGTGGAGGGGTGGAAAATGACTGAAAGAAGTCTTGCGATGCTGTATTAATGCTTGACCCAACTGCAGCTCAGACCTGGAGCAAAGCCTGCTCAAACTCCTCAACCTCGTCCTGACGGCTGGCTGTTTCCCTGAGGCCTGGAATCAAGGACTGATCACGCCCGTCTGTAAGAATGGAGACAGACTCGACCCCAACAGGTACCAGGGCTTTAGTGTGAACAGTAACCTGGGGAAGGAACTCTGTCGTATCTTGAATATCTGATTACCGGCCCTCCTTACTGAGCACAATGTCCTGCATTCGAGTCAGACCGGCTTCCTACCAAACCCCCACACATTCCAACACATTCACACCTGGGCTCTGATGGCCCATCTGGACCCAGAACAGTAACGCCTGGCACTACTGGAGCAGGACTGTCATACCTGGGCACTGCCAGCCCATCTAGACCAAGAACAGCAGAGCCTGGAACTGCTGGAGCAGGACTGTCAGACCTGGGCACTGACTGCATGAGACCAGAGTCATGCTTTTCCAGAAGAGATCCAGATCTCCGGAAAACAGTTACAACTTCACACTGAACAACAACACTTGGGAACCCAACCTACTACACATACCTCTGACTGACAATCAGTTCATCTGGGAGTTTTCCTGGCAGTGAAGTCACTGAAGGAGCAGGCACACAGGGCTTTCCATGCCAGTAAAAGGAGGCTCTACAACATCAGTCCCCCAAATACAACTGGCTCTGAATATTAAAAAGTGCAATCGAACCATTTGCCCTATGCAGCAGGGAAGTGTGGGATCCCTTCACTGAGCAAGATGACACTAAATGAGACAAACAGCCCGTAGATACTCCATGCACAGAGTTCTGAAAAAACATCCTCCCAACTGGAATGCTACAGAATCCTAAACAGACAATACACACAACACACACTAACTCTGTTAACCATAACATAATGAGATAGTACCATTCATTTTTAACAAATCGTACACAGTATGTCAGGCTCAACAAAACTCTTTCCGCGTCACAATCTATGAGCTCAGGTGCCCCTCAGGGCTGTGTGAGCTCTCCAGTTCTGTTCACACTTTATACAAATGATTGTACAAGCAGTAGTCAAAGCAACTTCATTTTCAAATTTTCAGATGATAGTTGTTCTGAACAGCATCGCCAGTTAATGCATAGAGGTAGCAGCTTATCTGTATACATGTCAGAAGTCTAAAGGTTTGTGCAATGGTGTGACAACAATAGCCTAATTCTCAATGTTAAAAAAACAAACGAAATAGTTTTTGATCCCAGAGCAGTTGGTGATCACACGCATGTAGTAATCCACAATGAATTTGTCACTCAGGTTGATTCATATAAGTACTTAGGTGTACACATAGGCAGTAACCTGTTGCTGGACTACTCGTGTTGAGAGTGTCTGGTCTGCTGCAGAGTTTACATTTCCTGCGAAGACTAAGAGTGCTTGGGGTTGGACAAGAAGTAATGCTACTCTTCTACCGTGCTGTAATCGAGAGCATTATCAGATATGGTATTACAGTGTATCTGTACTGAACTATCAGTTCATTTAAAATCACAAATAACCGCCTCTTCCAGACAGCTTTGAAGGTCATGGGAGTGAAACGGCATCTCTCCTTGCAGACAATCTTTGAAAAGTCCCTCATCAAACAGGCAGGAAGAAATATATCAGATCCCTCCCACATCCTCAGCTCTGAATACCAACCTCTTCCTTCTGTCAAACGTTTTTAGGTTCCCAAATATAAGTCAAACAGATACAAACATACCTGTGTTCCACTATCCATTAAAGCTGCCAATGCAAATGTCAAGGATAAACACAATTTTGACTCTTACAACCCACTTGAGTGCGATATGTTTTGTGATGTGTTATAAAAGTTACATGTTGCTATGTGTTATATTGTACAGGTGCAATAGAGCGATGTGCAATGTTTTTCTTTTCTTCTTTTTTTTTGTTTGCATTCTATTTAAATGGACAGGAGTGCTGGGTGTCCACACAAAATTTCCCTCGGGGGACAATGAAATCTTATCTTATCTAGCTGGATATTTGTCCAGGCTAAGAACCAGCAGAGAGATACAGACTCTGACAAGTACAGGTTCAGAGACCACAATCAGGCAATAGCAACTGTGTGATGAAGACCCAAATGTATCCCACACCTGCCTGAGGAACAGACAGTGAGCCTGTATCTCAGTAATAATAATACAGTGTGTGATCTCAACAGATGACTGTCTTGGGCATGTGCCTGTGTGTTGTTAGTTTGTGTGCTTTTCTATATACTGCCTACTGCCATGAAACACATGCCCACCTCGGGGATAATGAAGACTCCCTCTCTCAAGAAAACACAACGTATCTGAAAATGAATTTTCTACAAATGTTTTCACCCCTCTGGTGTCAAAGTACTGCATCTGCAGGAAGGGGCGACTCGTCCGTCCATCGTCCAGCAGTCCCACTCTACAGCACATCAGGGAGACGCCTGTGAAATCAGCGCCTTCGGGTTGCTTCACAAATATATTATGTCATACGATGCGTATTTTTAAGGTCACGTTAACTTGCACTGTTTGTGTGTGTTGTGAGTTCCGGTGTGAATGAAACATAGCCGCTGTGATGTAGATCACGTTCAGAGAAACTCCAGCTCTCGGTGTTTAAGAATATTAAACCTTTACTGACCACAGTGGTGTTGAAAGCGAAACTCCACTCGTGTCTGTCAGGAGCTCCTCAGAGCCTCAGCTGAAGACCAGCTTGAAGACGCCCGTCCTTCTCCGATGACTTGAAACCTGACAGGTGATGAACAGGAAAGGTTTTTTTTTTTTCGTGTGTAGCGACACCTGTACTGACGGACTGGTTGGCATTGCAGCCTCGCAGCGCCTGGGCCCTGGCTTTCTCCTCGACTCCGATACGATCAGGTGGGGATTTTTTTCCTGGGGGTTTTAGTGGTACACCTTGACTTGCAAATTTGTTTATATATATGACAATTTTTTAGTTGTTTTAAAGAACTTACTGTTTTGATTAGATGTATCAGAGATTGTGACTCTGCCTTTAGCTTCCCATTCCTTCCAAAGAATTTCAATTTCACACCTCTGGTTGTGCCAGACGGTCCTCAGTGGAAGAGATACCAGGGTCCCCAGGACTGCTGTCACCTCTTCTGTACTCCTCCTATGCTAACAACTGTGTATCTACTGCTGACTCTGTGAAAGGAATCAAGTCTGCTGATGATCCCACCAGAATAAAAAAAAAATCTGTAGAGGAAGGAGGTCACTGCTTTAGTCAGCGCCGCACAGACAGCACCCCAGAAAACCGGACCCACGAGAATATAAGCAGAGCATGCAAACTCCACACACACAGCACCCAAGGAAACCGGACCCACATGAACATAAGCAGAGCATGCAAACTCCACACACACAGCACCCCAGGAAACCAGACCCACGAGAACAGGGGCAGAGCATGCAAACTCCACACAGACAGCACCCCAGGAAACCAGACCCATTAGAATGGGGGCAGAGCATGCAAACTCCACACAGACAGCACCCCAGGAACTAGACCCACGAGAACATTAGCAGAGCATGCAAACTCCACACAGACAGCACCCCAGAAAACTAGACCCACGAGAACATAAGCAGAGCATGCAAACTCCACACACACAGCACCCCAGAAAACCGGACCCACGAGAACAGGGGCAGAGCATGCAAACTCCACACACACAGCACCCCAGGAACTAGACCCATGAAAATATAAGCAGAGCATGCAAACTCCACACACACACCACCCCAGGAACTAGACCCACGAGAATATAAGCAGAGCATGCAAACTCCACACACACAGCACCCCAGGAACTTGACTAACGAGAACATTAGCAGAGCATGCAAACTCCACACAGACAGCACCCCAGAAAACCGGACCCACGAGAAAATAAGCAGAGCACGCAAACTCCACACACACAGCACCCCAGAAAACTAGACCAACGAGAACATAAGCAGAGCATGCAAACTCCACACACACAGCACCCCAGAAAACCGGACCCACGAGAAAATAAGCAGAGCACGCAAACTCCACACACACGGCACCCCAGAAAACTGGACCCGCGAGAACATAAGCAGAGCACGCAAACTACACACACACAGCAACCAAGGAAACCGCACCCACGAGAACATAAGCAGAGCACGCAAACTCCACACACACAGCACCCCAGGAACTAGACCCACGAGAATATAAGCAGAGCATGCAAACTCCACACACACAGCACCCCAGGAACTTGCCCCACGAGAACATTAGCAGAGCATGCAAACTCCACACAGACAGCACCCCAGAGAACTAGACCCACGAGAACATAAGCAGAGCATGCAAACTCCACACACACAGCACCCCAGAAAACCGGACCCACGAGAAAATAAGCAGAGCACGCAAACTCCACACACACGGCACCCCAGAAAACTGGACCCACGAGAACATAAGCAGAGCACGCAAACTCCACACACACGGCATCCCAGAAAATTGGACCCGCGAGAACATAAGCAGAGCACGCAAACTCCACACACACAGCACCCAAGGAAACCAGACCCACGAGAACAGGGGCAGAGCATGCAAACTCCACACACACAGCACCCCAGGAAACCAGACCCATGAGAACAGGGGCAGAGCATGCACACTCCACACACACAGCACCCCAGGAAACCAGACCCATGAGAACAGGGGCAGAGCATGCAAACTCCACACACACAGCACCCCAGGAAACCAGACCCATGAGAACAGGGGCAGAGCATGCAAGCTCCGCACACACAGCACCCCAGGAACTAAATCCAGGGTCCCAGCGCTGGAACCCACTGTGCCGCCGTCTCTCACCTTTTCACTCCACTTGCAGATCATGACGCGACCGGAGACCGGAGACTCCTCACTCCTGCAGTAACACACCCCAGCAGGAGGAGGCGCCGACGGACTCGCTCATGGTGCAGTGAGCCCAGCGGTGTGAGTCTGGTGTCCAGCGCTGATGTGTCCCTGATAGTCCTGTCCCACAGCCTGCGACTCACCGTTTCTTCCACAAAATACTCCAGCCAGCGCTTTTTAGACTAACGTTTCTGCTTTGCTCGCTGATTAGATTAAAAAAGCCGGCTGTTTACCTCCTGGAGGTCAGATCCCAACAACTTCTGCAGCACCGTTTCCCCGGCAACCACGTTTTATTTAACAAAGTAAAATAAACACAGGAGAAAAGTTTGCAAACATGCAGGCGGGATGAGCGCTGCAGACACAGGCTGCTGCCCGGGTCCGTCTTGTGAAATAAACAGGACAGAAAACAGAAAGAAAAATACACACTAGAGTACACATAACATAATCAGGGGTACACAATACTCCTGCTCTTTACACAGACAGGTTCAACAGGTCAATAAAGAGCAGGTCGGCGCAGCTGTCAGGATGTCTCATTTACAAAGAGTCTGAAGATTTGCTCGTCTCTTCCCAGAGCAGCTTCACTCCGGAGAGCAAGAAACAGCTCCTGCCGAGTCCGTCTTGTAAGACAGACATAGAAATCCGCGACACGATAAATACGCTGAAATTGTATAATTAATTCTGATGCTCAATCAAATCTGCAAAACGCGTGGGCAGCGCATGAGTTCTGTAGTGCTCTATAGAGCACTAGAGAGACTACATTTCCCACAAGCACTGTGGGCGACTTCCTTTTGACGTAATCGATTCGCGTCTTTTTTCTTTTTAATTATAACAACAATACATGCCATAAAAACAAGACTACATATAACACAGAGTATAGTCAGGGGTACATCCAATAATACATGTACATGTCATGCAAAAAGATTAAACAAGTAATCTTGTTTAATAGTAAACAAAAGCAGATAAGGTCCGTACATGTTTCAAATTGTCTGTACAAACGCATTTACATCCGTTTTAAAGTGTTCAAACATGGGTCTCCTCCCACAGCATTTCGTTAATTATTATATCGTGGAAGTATAATTTTTTTTTAAATACAAACGATATTTTCATATTACTTTCAATGGGTTTAAATGTAGCACGATGTTACTTCTTTAAAAGTAATGTCAGTATTAGTTTCCTTCTTTACATTAGCTTTCAGAGTTGCTGTCACAAAAGTCACAGTTACCATCTGTATTGATTTTCAATCTCTGCACAACGAGGATCTTAAGATTCGCCGCCATAGACTCGTGTATCTCTGTCGCCACCCAGTGGACATTTCTCGGAAGTGTCACCGCCCGCCGTAATTCAGTAATGTCCCGGAATTAAAATTGTGATTGGCCGAGAGCTGTATCCGTCCCACCTCCTGCCGGAATCGCGGCGCTGATTGGTTCAGACCCGAGTCACTCAAGGTGAGGGCGGTATTTCCGTAGAAGAAAATGGAACTCCGCGTTGATTGTCTAGCAGCGGTGTCACTTACCCAAATTAAAAGGAAGTCCCGCCTTTTTCCAGCCAACGGTGGTGATTAGACAAGCCGTGCGTCCCTCTTATGACGTCCCTTCACGACGAAGGATCCGGATCTGATGCGTGATTTGCGCGACAGCCGGTCCGTCGCTGAGATCGGTGTGGAACCGTGGCCCAGGATGCTGTGGTTCCGCTCTCTGCTCGTCAAGCACTGCGGACTCCCGGAAAACCGCATTGCAGGGCAGGGTTATTGAACTCCAGACGTCGCTGGAGAGTTACTTTACTGGCGAGTCACCTCACGTTTTTGATTAATTCGACCTTATTGTGTTTTCTCTTCTTTAACATTTATATTGCAATAGTAAAAATGCTATTCAATGCACACAAGAGTACATTACAGATCACCGGGGTACATTATACAGGCAAATAAAGATAAGGTACGCACAGCTTTTATGTTGGGACATTTAGAAATAGTTTGGAGACGTGCCCTCATGTGTTTCAAATGTGACTTATTTCCATTTGGAAGCGCCTTACTTCTACCAAGGAAAGAAAAGGCTTCGAATATGAGATCGTAATGAAGAGATAGTAACGATCATTTCAGTGCATGAGCTACCTGTTATATTGGGCGAGATTGCACACGGATAATCAAACAAGAACGAGTTTGCCCTGGAATCCATTCCACTGCCGAACCTGAAAGTCAGAGCATGAGAACGGACGTATTGTATGGCGATTGTGGTGTTGCTCGACCACATAAATTAGGCGAGAAGTACAATCTGCTACTACGACATTCGGTCTAATTATTAAATGTTCGATTATTTCTTATCTTTAGGCTATTTATACATATAATAACGAGCAAGTATCATGATTAAGTCAATGATAAGTTATATTTTATATTCGGTTCAGCAGTATTGAGCAGTAAAACAACATCTATTTCTCACCAATAAATGTCAGAATTGGAAACCCTCTTTACACAATTGTGCCGATCAATTCAGTGCTTTAACAACAGGACAAAACAAAAACAAACGTAAGGTTTCTGGGCTGCTTTGAAAAAGACAATTATCATCTATATGACTTTTAAATCTATGCACACTATGTATCTTTACCGGGTCGATTCAATGTACAATTGTGTAATGATGCCACCTTAACCTTAACCTTCATACAATATTTGTTTGACAATAGTCATGTTTTATTCCAGTCAGTTTCCCCAAAGAGGTGCTCCAAAATAGTTTGACAAGATATTGTGAGATTGCAAGAGGGATCTTAAGTATTTATTAGTACAAGTATAACTAAATTGTTTTCCTTGTAGTCTAATAAAGGTTGTAAATTCTTCCATAGTTTCTTAAAAGCATCGCTACCTCTCTAGGGGTAGCCTTGGTTATGAGGTATTGTTATCAGACTTAACACAAACATTATATCTAATCACAAAATCTGCTTAATTCTACATTTCGTCATCCACATCAGTTCATTTCTTGACCCCAATTATACTATTTTAAACCCAGTTTTCAAAGCACGGGTTTGTTTTTTCCTCTGTATTCTAGATGATGTATCTATGGGAGGTATGTTTATCTATAAGAGACCACGTGAGGAGAACTTCTTCGTGGAAGCTGGCAAGTTTCAGGGGGGTTTCCAGCATCCAAATGACATTCAAGTAAAAAGTCTATACCCGCTAGTTCCTGAATGATTAAATTAGGAGAAACATACACCACCTACTTTGCTTAATTTTGTAAATAATACTCTGTCGGTATCAGTATTAGATGCTCTAAACCCTGTAGCATTTAGGCCTCCTTCTGCCTGTGTTTGACAAATAACAACCATGAATATTTTTTTTATTTTACAGTGGTAAAGAACATCAAATCACATCTCTTTTTGGATTTTTGAAAATCTTAATACCAAGATATTTAATCTCATCTTTTACATGGATATTACATATGGAGCAGACGCTTTCCAACAGCCACCAATTCACTTTTCTGATGTGTAAAGAAAGACCAGATACAGAGGAAATGACTTGTAAAAGCATTTAATTGCTTTGTCCACCTCTGTGCGCTTTCTCAGAGAGACAGTTGTATCCTCAGCCAATTGGGAACACCTGTAATCTCTTTATCCTGTACTTGAACACCCTGAAACTATTTGTTATAGGAGTGTAGGCAGTGGGAAGAGGAATGGGCTCGTGTCGAATTGCCTTACCCATTCCCAATCTGCAGGAGGTCCCACGACGGCAGGTAGCTGCTCCAGTCGCTGGAGCTCAGTTCGCTGTCGAGGGAGGACGAGGGCTCTGGCTCGGGGGAATCACGGCTCCACAGCTCCTACCTGTTGCAGTGTTTCTGCCCTCCTGATAGCCTCTGTGTTTTAGAAGGATCTGTCTCTTTTCGCTTGCTTACACCACAGGTTTCATCGATGATAGTGTGGATCCTGAGGCAGTGAGTTATCGGTCTTATTTCTACTGAGAAACAGTTCAAGCACTCACAAAACAATAACCAGGAGACGGTATATGAAAAAGTATTGTAAGACTTGCAGAGCAGATTTGAATAGACCGTGGATGTCACACTGCGTGCTTGAATATCAGAGATTCAATTCATTCTTTCCTGCAGGTTAACTTCCTGTTTGACATTGTACCGTTGTCACTTCTTCACAAACTCATAACTCGCCGTGTTCAATTTTGTGTTGAGTTACAGGAACCTCAGCATCAGATGAAATACTCTTCAGCGCCCGAGGGAGACTGGAGGACTGGCCAGATTTTCAGCTTTATTACCGGGTCCTTCGGCTCGGGGCTGTTGAGAAAAGTGCTCCCCCCCTGCTGGAGAGCCACAGGGGCACTACAGAGCGGCCTCGTCTTCCCTGCTCCTGCCCGTGCTTGTGGACGGCCAGCGTGACAGCGCGCAAGACAAGGTAGCGCATTCGTGGTGTAAATACAGAATGTTCACTAGCTGACTGAGGAACGTTACAGAGACGGGAGTATACGTTCTGAAATAATGTGAACCACTGTTACTACACAGACTACTCAAAAATCACGTGGCTTTTTAAGGTCATTTTGTCTGCCTAAAGTATGTTAGATTTGTCACAGCAAAGAGTTTGAATACTTACAGAATGCAGCAGCTAGAATTGTTACTTGGAGCAGAAAGTATGACCACATAACCCCCATACTTATCTCTCTTCATTGGCTTCCTATCAGGTACAGGGCGGACTTCAAAATCCTTCTACTTACTTACAAGGCTCTCAGAGGTCAGGCACCTGTCCTGCCTCGCAGGGATGCTGCAGAGGAGAAATACTGCACACAGCATGGTTTCAGAGGCCTGTCTGTCATGGGCTGGGCACCATGTGACTTGAATGCTGCATCAGTGCCATGGATCCCAGAGGGGCATCGTGGATACAGCTATCGTTTAGGAGGATTCTGCTGGTCTGCAGAGACCTGCATGGGGTACTGACATACAGACGACGTGATGGATGGATGGATTAATACCCGCATTCATTTATTTTTTTTAATGATCTAATGTTAGCATGCCCAAAGGGGTTGGGCAGCCAGTTGACCTTGGACCCCTAGAGGATTTTATTCTACTTACTGAAGAGTCTTTGGTTCCTTTCCTCCATTGTCTTCAGTTCTGTATTCACAAAATGTATATTTACTTGCATTGTTAAGCGCCTTGGGGCAACCTTGTTGTGAAAGTCGCTATATGAAAATAAACTGAATTGAATTGAATGACAGAGTCACGGCTTTTCCAGTTTCCTCTCCTATTATCTTCTTTATCTGCACTCTCAAACGCAGTGAAACCTTGAACCTTTCAACGGGACCACTGTCGTTCTACATCAAAATGACTAACTAGGACGGAGACTTGAATGGGATGAAAAAGGAAAAGGCATTACTTGCAGGAAGAAATTAAACTGTTACACGTGATCACTTGCTAAACAAAGTGATTCATTGGAGTGGAGGCGGTGAAAACTTTGTGAATCAACTTACAAAAGGATACATGTAAGAAACGTAGCTCCCCTTGAAAAATCTATGAGTGTTATGTGGAGGTGAAAGTATTGTTCAATTATTGTAATAAAGCTCACTCAATTAAGACCCATGTTGGAAAAGTACCAGAGTATTCTCATCTAAGAGGAAATACTAACAAGTAGGATGTTAAAATGAAAAGCATTAAAAACTGAATGATCTTCAGTAGCTAAATGATTATTGAGCTCTGGGTCACAGTGCTCCTGAAAAAAAATCAAATTTCAGCAGAGACACCCACGGACAGCAGGTGAGCACCAAGCTGAGCCAGTGTATAAGTGGATGAATCACAGTTTCAAGGAGCTTTTTCCAGTTTCGTTCCACTGATCGGCCAACACGGGGGGCACTTCAGTCTTACCCGCCCTATTGCATTAAGAAACTGTACAACATTCTCCAATAAGAACTTGCGACCTCACCTCACGAAAAGCAATGTGCGTAGCAGGGAAAGACTGGACTCCCACCGGGGATTTTTGCTTTTCATCCCGATGGTGATGTGCACGATAGAGAACGTTGCTGGACCCATGTGCAATTGGTGTCATTTCTAATCTAGAGGTCGAAGCTGTGAAACTTTCAAAGAGACGGAAGATCTCTTGCGAGACACCGATTCACAGAAGGGGCTAATGAGATCTTTGCTTGAAGTCTCATTGTGCTGCACTATTTCATTTTTCAGGGGGCACGACTCACAGGCATCTAAAATCATTTCAGTGACGGACTAAACAGGCCTCTAGCAAAGACTCGGGAACGGACACAGACCTTATCATCTCTGCTCCCCGGGAAGCGTACAGAGATCACATTAGACGTGTTGCTCAAGCTCTTTATTGTCACGTACAGTAAACCCAGCAGTCTGGTCAGTGCGGGATGTGTTCTGTCCTGACGGCAGGGTCAGCAGCCAGAGGAGACCTGAAACACAAGACGGAGAGGTAAGACATTGATTCCGACAGAGAGAGCTTTCACACCGGATTACTGACAAGAGGAGCAATAAGAGAAGAGTTATAAAGACACGCCAAAGAGAATATTCTCATCTAAGAGGAAATATTAACAAGTAGGATGTTAAAATGAAAAGCATTAAAAACTGAATGATCTTCAGTAGCGAAATGATTACTGAGCTCTGGGTCACGGTGCTCTTGAAAAAAAATCAAATTTGAGCAGAGACGCCCACAGACAGCAGGTGAGTGAATGAGTTGTTTATTTTGTTTCCTGTGAATTGTGTAGAATTCACAACGTTTTCCATTTGTACAGGAAAACCACTGAGAGCAGATTCACTTCTTCTGCACTAGAATGAATGATTTCCATCTTCACTCTAGGGTACTGTACTTTATAGCACTGTATTGTATTCTGCATATATGTCTGTTATTTATACATTTTCTTTCTCACTTTGTCTCTCTGTCCATTTGTATCAGTTTTTTGGAGAGCACCATCACACCAGCATCACAACAACATTTATTCTACTGCCTTATTAAGCAAATGTCTCTACTGAATTCTTTTTATATATAAAACATATTTTTTGACATGATATACACAAATGGCTAATTATACTTTCCGATTATATTTCCATCTTAGAAATGAAGCATTTCTCTCCTGCAGTTTGAGGGCTGAATCTTCTCTCTCTCTCTTACACACTTTGTTCACGAATGATTACAAGAGCAAACACATAGACTGACTTCTCACAAAAAAATGTGTCAATGACACAGTCCTGGTCAGCTTACTAAAGGACCCCGAAAATCACCACGGGCCATTCTGAACAGTTTCACGGAATGGTCTGTTGACTTCTCTTTGATGGTTCATGTTACAAGAGCAAAACAATACTCACCGATTTGAGGATAATTGCGCCATCCCTCCAGCCTACTGAAATGAACCGTCAGACTGCAGAAGCTGTCAGTGACTACAGGTCCTTGGGACTGGTCAGAGAAACCTGAGATGAGACAAACGTTGTGAGACCATTTATAAGCTTGTGACCTCAAATTAAACAGAAGTCAGACATGTTCAAAGGGGGCAACACCGCGGCACAGTGGTTAGCATCGCTGCCTCATAGCACCGGGGCCCTGGGTTTGATTCCGGGGGTGCTGTCTGTGTGGAGTCTGCATGTTTGTTCGCGCTGCAGGGGATACCTCACCCCCACAGGGCACACAGACACAAACTCACACCACAGCCCATTTTTCCACAACACAATCAACCCGCCAGTATCAGTTTGTGTTCAGTGCTGGGGAGGTGCCTTGTCCTCGCAGAACAAAAACAAGGTGATCAGGACTGACGGCAAGATTCAGGTATTCAAGTACCCAGTAAATCCAGGGCTCAAATGGGGGAACTGTTTCACGAGCTACACAATATCCTCACACATGATGACAGAGCCTCGGAAAGCCGTGTGGAGGGTGAGGTGCTCGTACCCAGCCGGAGTTAAAAGACCACGCATTGAGCACTATCGATCTATCCAACCCAGACAAGCACACATCTCTGTGATACAGAGGCTAAAGCAACATGTGAGTAAAGGATTTTGAATCAGCAATTGTGCTGATGAGCCAGTCAGTCAGTGGTGATTTTAGACGTCGAATCGGGCAGGAGGCAGGCGCTCCTCGGAAGCTCTCGTCCCCTGCTATAACTGGGACCACGCGATGGCACAACTGCTTCCTCCATACAAACAGAAACTTCAAACAACGAAACCCAACAAGAACTCTGTGCACACCTGGACTCCTGCTGCAGCTGAGGAGCTGTCACGCACACACCTCCTGTTGCTCACAGAGAGAAACAGGCCCAGGGTCCCAGCACTGCCACCCACTGCGCCGCGGTCTCTCACCTTGACGCGACCGGAGACTCGCCGATTAGATTAAAAAAGCCGGCTGTTTACCTGTTGGAGGTCAGATCGCAACAACTTTTACAGCTCCGTTGCCACGGCAACCACGTTTTATTGACAAAGTAAAATAAACACCGGAGAAAAGTTTGCAAACAAGACGGGAGCTAAGAAACACGAGGACAGTGGGTTTGCTTTACGTGCCGGGTCGATAAACCAGCGCTGCAGACACGTGAAATACAAGAAAACATACACACAAGGGAACACATAAGAGAGACATAGAAATACAAGACACGATAAATACGCTGAAATTGTATGAATATAATTAATTCTAACGTTCAATCAAATCAGCAGCCCGGTGAACTACAGACTACATTACCCACAAGCCCTGTGGGCGACAACATTGTGACGTCATCGACTCGCGTCTCTTGTATTTTTTATGAGACCAAAAACTACAAGAAAACGTAACGCAGCAATCGTATTGTCAGGGGTACGTGCAATAATACATGTACATTTTATGGAAAAAAAGATTAAACAAGGTAAATGCAGATAAGGTCCGTCCATGCTTCAACGTTCTTACAACTAGACACAGTACGTCTTTACACCTGTTTCAAACTGTCCAAACATGGTCTCCTCTCACACCATTCCGTTTATAATGATGTTGCGCAAGTATAATAATTTTTAAAAATACAAACGATATTTTCATCTTCCTTTCAATGGGATTAAAATGTAACAAATGTATTTCCTTAAAAATAAATTAGTCTCTTTCTTTATACAAGTTTGTAAAAAAGTCCCAAATGTTTATAAACCACAACATAACCAAAATAAATGTTGTTAGGTTTCAGGGCTGCTGTCAGAAAGGTCACAGTTATCATCTATATTGACGATCAATCTCCACATAAGTCTTTTTTTTAAAGAATTTTTTATTAAATGTATAAAGAATTTACAAATATTTTCCGTGCTTTATTATTTCTCACATTTTTAATAGAATTTAAATAGTGTTTCAGCTCCACCTCAAAAGAACTAAAAAGGGGAGTATTATTAGACCATTTGGATTTATGGATGTGAAATTGACCAAGAATGATTAATAAATTGACTATAAATAAAGGCTCTTTTTCCAAATTTTCTACTAAACAGTACAATAAAATGTCAAAATCCTTCAGTCTAACAAACACCTTTAACTGCCTGCAAACAAAACTCTGTAAATCCGTCCAAAACAGCTTCACAAACCTACACCTAACAAATAAATGCACCAAAGATTCCTTTTCCCGCAGAACAAGTCTTTCCGATAGCGCTTTGAGACTCACCTCCGTGGACTCGTGTATCTCTGTCCCCACCCAGTGGACATTTCTCGGAAGTGTCACCGCCCGCCGTAATTCAGTAAAGTCCCGGAATTGAAATTGTGATTGGACGAGAGCCGTATCCGTCCCGCCTCCTGCCGAAATCTCGGCGCTGAATGGTTCAGAGCCGAGTCACTCAAGGTAAGGGCGGTATTTCCGTGGAAGAACACGGAAGTCCGCGGTGACTGGCTAGGAGCGGTGTCATTCACCCAAATGTAAGAGGAAGTCCCGCCTCTTTTCAGCCAACGGCGGTGATTGGACACGCCGTGCGTCACTCTTATGACGTCCCTTAACTGCGACGGATCCGGATCTGATGCATGATTTGCGCGACAGCCGGTCCGTCGCCGAGATCGGTCTGGAGCCGTGGCCCAGGATGCTGTGGTTCCGCTTTCTGCTCGTCAAGCACTGCGGACTCCTGGAAAACCGCATTGCAGGGCAGAGAGTTATTGAACTCCAGACGTCGCTGGAGAGTTACTTAACTGGCGAGTCACCTCACGTTGTTGATTAATTCGACCTTATTGTGTTTTCTCTTCGTTAACATTTATATTGCAATAGTAAAAATGCTATTCAGTGCACACAAGAGTACATTACAGATCACCGAGGTACATTATACAGGCCAATAAAGATAAGGTACGCACAGCTTTCATTTTGGGACATTTAGAAATAGTTTGGAGACGTGCCCTCATGTGTTTCAGATGTGACTTCTTTCCATTTGGAAGCGCCTTACTTCTACCAAGCAAAGAAAAGGTTTCGAAAATGAGATCGTAATGAAGAGATAGTAACGTTCATTTCAGTGCATGAGCTACCTGTTATATTAGGCGAGATTTCATACGGATAATCAAACAAGAACGAGTTTGCCCTGGAATCCATTCCACTGCCGAACCTGAAAGTCAGAGCATGACTGCCGTCAGTCCGGATCCAGTGGAAGGCGGATCCACTCCGGGTTTTCCTATGCCGACAGTCCGGATCCAGTGGAAGGCTGATCCACTCTGGGTTTTCCTATGCCGACAGTCCGGATCCAGTGGAAGGCTGATCCACTCCGGGTTTTCTGCTGTCGTCAGTCCGGATCCAGTGGAAGGCTGATCCACTCCGGGTTTTCCTATGCCGACAGTCCGGATCCAGTGGAAGGCTGATCCACTCCGGGTTTTCTGCTGTCGTCAGTCCGGATCCAGTGGAAGGCTGATCCACTCCGGGTTTTCCTATGCCGACACTCTATACTCTTCTCCAGAAGCTTAAGGAGAAATTATGAAAAAAAGTTTATGAAAACGTTTTATGAAAAGATCACGGCGCTGGGGTCAATGAGGGACGCCGGATCTAGGCGGAAGCAGCCGGAAGTCAGAACAACGCGTCACTTTTGAATTGTTTTTTTTACATTTTTTAAAGTAAGCATTAACAAGAACAAAGAATACAATACAAATACAAGTACCGGTCTGTCGCTTAGCTCGGTGTGGTTCCGCTCTCTGCTCGTCGAGCACTGCGGGCTCCTGGAAACCTGTCTTTCAGGGCAGAGAGTTATTAGTGAACTCCAGACACCGCTGGAGAGTGCGTTTACCGGCGAGTCGGCTCACGCTGCTGATCAATTCGACCTCATTGTGTTTTCTTCTTTCTTTATCGTGCAATAATGAAATCCTTTACGATGCACGCAAGACTACATTACTGATCACCGGAGTACATTATACAGGCAAATAAAGATAAGGACGCACAGCTTTCATGTTGTGATATTTAGACATGGTTTGGAGATGTTCCCTCGTTTGTATTTTGAATTATTCAAATGCGAGTCGCTTCAATTTGGAAGCGCATAATTTCAGTGCATGACCTTACCTGTTATATTGGGCGAGATTTCACACGGATAATCAAACAAGAACGAGTTTGCCCTGGACTCCATTCCACTGCCGAACCTGAAAGTCAGAGCATGAGAACGGACGTATTGTATGGCGATTGTGGTGTTGCTCGACCACATAAATTAGGCGAGAAGTACAATCTGCTATTACGACATTCGGTCTAATGATTAAATTTTCGATTAGTTCTTATCTTTAGGCTATTTATACATATAATAACGAGCAAGTATAATGATTAAGTCAATGATAAATTATATTTTATATTCGGTTCAGCAGTAGTGAGCAGTAAATAACATCTATTTCTCACCAATAAATGTCAGAATTAGAAACCTTCTTTACACAATTGTGCCGATCAGTTCAGAGTGTTTTAACAACAGAATGAAACAAAAACAAACATAAGGTTTCTGGGCTGCTTCGAAAAAGACAGTTATCATCTATATTACTTTTAAATCTATGCACACTATGTATCTTTACCGGGTCAATTCAATGTACAATTGTGTAATGATGCCACCTTAACCTTAACCTTCATACAATATTTGTTTGACAGTAGTCATGTTTTTTTCCAGTTATTTAGTTTCCCCAAAGAGGTGCTCCAAAATAGTTTGACAAGATATTGTGAGATTGCAAGAGGGATCTTTAATATCTATTAGTACAAGTGTAACTAAATCTGTTTCCTTGTAGTCTAATAAAGGTTGTAAATTCTTCCATAGTTTCTTAAAAGCATCGCTACCTCTCTAGGGGTAGCCTTGGTTACGAGGTATTGTTATCAGACTTAACACAAACATTAAATCTAATCACAAAATCTGCTTAATTCTACATTTCGTCATCCACATCGGTTAATTTCTTGACCCCAATTATACTATTTTAAACCCAGTTTTCAAAGCACGGGTTTATGTCTCAAAGTTATTTCTCTGTATTCTAGATGATACATCTATGGGGGGTATGTTTATCCGTAAGAGACCACGTGAGAACTTCATGGAAGCTGGCAAGTTTGGGGGGGGGGGGTTCCTAGCATCCAAATGACATTCAAGTAAAACTCTATGCCCTCTACTTCCTGAAAGATTAAATTAGGGGAAACATACACCACCTACACTGCTCAATTTTGTAAATAATTCTCTATCGGTATCAATACTAGATGCTCTACAACCTAAAGCATTTAGGCCTCCTTCTGTCTGTGTTTGACAAATAACAACCATGAATAAAGTTTTTTTTTATTTTACTAAAGAAGAGAACATCAAATCACAAATCACATTTTTGAAAATCTTAATACCAAGAAATGTAATCGCATCTTTTACATGGTTATTACATGTGGAGCAGACACTTTCCAACAGCCACCAATTCACTTTTCTGATATGTAAAGAAAGACCAGATACAGAGGAAATGACTTGTAAACACACTTAATTGCTTTGTCCACCTCTGTGCGCTTTCTCAGAGAGACAGTTGTATCCTCAGCCAATTGGGAACACCTGTAATCTCTTTATCCTGCACTTGAACACCCTGAAACTATTTGTTGTAGGAGTGTAAGCAGTGGGAAGAGGAATGGGCTCGTGTCGAATTGCCTTACCCATTCCCAATCTGCAGGAGGTCCCACGACGGCAGGTAGCTGCTCCAGTCGCTGGAGCTCAGTTCGCTGTCAAGGGAGGACGAGGGCTCTGGCTCGGGGGAATCACGGCTCCACAGCTCCTACCTGTTGCAGTGTTTCTGCCCTCCCGATGGCCTCTGTGTTTTAGAAGGATCTGTCTCTTTTCGCTTGCCTACACCACAGGTTTCATCGACGATAGCGTGCATCCTGGAGCAGTGAGTTATCGGTCTTATTTCTACCGAGAAACAGTTCAAGCCCTCACAAAACAATAACCAGGAGACGGTATATGAAAAAGTATTGTAAGACTTGCAGAGTAGATTTGAATAGACAGTGGACGTCACACTGCGTGCTTGAATATCACAGATTCAGTTCATTCTTTCCTGCAGGTTAACTTCCTGGTTGACATTGTACCGCTGTCACTTCTTCACAAACTCATAACTCGCCGTGTTCAATTTTGTGTTGAGTTACAGGAACCTCAGCATCAGATGAAATACTCTTCAGCGCCCCAGGGAGACTGGAGGACTGGCCAGATTTTCAGCTTTATTACCGGGTCCTTCGGCTCGGGGCTGTTGAGCAAAGTGCTCCCCTCTGCTGGAGAGCCACAGGGGCACTACAGAGCGGCCTCGTCTTCCCTGCTCCTGCCCGTGCTTGTGGACGGCCAGCGTGACCGCGCGCAAGACAAGGTAGCGCATTCGTGGTGTAAATACAGAATGTTCACTAGCTGACTGAGGAAAGTTACAGAGACGGGAGTATACGTTCTGAAATAATGTGAACCACTGTTACTACACACAGACAGACTACTCAAAAATCACGTGGCTTTTTAAGGTCATTTTGTCTGCCTAAAGTATGTTAGATTTGTCACAGCAAAGAGTTTGAATACTTACAGAATGCAGCAGCTAGAATTGTTACTTGGAGCAGAAAGTATGACCACATAACCCCCATACTTATCTCTCTTCATTGGCTTCCTATCAGGTACAGGGCGGACTTCAAAATCCTTCTACTTACTTACAAGGCTCAGGCACCTGTCTATCTAATGGAACTTATTAATGTTTACCATCCAAGTCGACCGCGTAGATCACAGAATGCAGGTCTTCTTCATATTCCATGCATTAATAAAAAAAAACAGTCAGTGGTAAAGCCTTTAGTTACAGGGGCCCTAGCTTCTGGAACAGTCTCCCACCCCATATTCGGGATGCCGAGTCAATCTCAGTATTCAAATCCAGACTGAAGACCTATTACTTCAGCCTAGCCTACTCACACCTTACATTATAGCCTGCTGGTGCTGCTGTACATGCCATTGTGTGTCTCTATGTTGGCCATCCAGGTAGATACATCTGTTCTGACCAAACTATCCTATTCTCCTCCCCACATGTCTGGATGGTGCCCAGGCTGGGCACCATGTGAGTTGAATGCTGCATCAGTGCCATGGATCCCAGAGGGGCATCGTGGATACAGCTATCGTTTAGGAGGATTCTGCTGGTCTGCAGAGACCTGCATGGGGTACTGACATACAGACGACGTGATGGATGGATGGATTAATACCCGCATTCATTTATTTATTTTTTTTTTAATGATCTAATGTTAGCATGCCCAAAGGGGTTGGGCAGCCAGTTGACCTTGGACCCCAAGAGGTTTTTTTCCATTAGATATTTCCATTGTATGTGTTGCCTTTTGATTCTTTAAATCTCTAATAGAATTTAAATAAAAAAGGAATTCAACTTTAAAAGCATGAATAGATGGAGCAGTTTTAGACCATTTACATTTGTGGGTAAAGTATTTTGCCAAAATAATTAACATTAATAATAAAAACATATCCTTTATCCAAATCATATCTAACAAAATATAAATTAATGTCAAAATCTTTCAATTTAACATTTACCTTTACATGTTGAGCAATAACATTTTGCAGATCTATCCAAAACAGTTTTGTAAATATGCAGTTAACAAACAAATGTAACAAAGATTCCTTCTCATTATTACAAAATACACCTACAGTAAGTCATCTTGTTCATGTTTAAATCTAGAAAGTGTCAATTTAACAGGATAAAATCTGTGAACGATCTTAAATGAAATTTCTTTAACTTTATTTTTAAGACAGTATTTACCAGCAATTGACCAAACTAATTTCCCATTTATATTCCTAAACATAGTATTCCAAAAGGAGATACAAGACGGTATAACATGACTTGCACAAGTTCCTAATGTAATTATTATTGCATTTTTTATCTTTTATATCTATTCCATCCAACAATAAATTATCAGAGAAATCAGAAAAAACTCTATTTGCAAGGCCAAGACTACCTCTAAACAGCCTCACCACTTTCATAGGAATTGCATCAAAGACTATGGCATATTCACGGGGAGAGATAGGAATCTTAACTTTTTCCAAAAATTCTGTATATGTGAACAATCTACCCTCTTCTTGTAACGATTGGGCCACAGGCCAGATTTTCTTATCATACCAAGTCGGAAAAAATATGCTTTTATTTGTATACCTTATATCGTTATTATTCCAAATATAATATGTATGTGGTGAAAAGTTATGCTTATACATTAAATTCCAACATAATAAAACTTGTTTATGAAAGTTAGATAAGTTATGAGGAATTCTATTAATATCAAAATGACATTTTAACAGAAATTCGAGATCACCTATATATTTAAAAAACGACTTGGGAATCAAATTCCATATACTATTTTTGTTTATAGTATAATTTCGAATCCAATTGCTTTTAAAGTTATTATTAGCAGTATAAAAATAAAAAAGACATTCAAACCACCACAATTCCTAGGTTAAATTAGAAGAGATTTTCTTATATAATGAGGTTTGTTTTCCAATTGGAAGTTATAAAATACTTTATCAAAATCATTAATATACTTAGGGACATCCAAGGAGAGAGAAGCATATACAAAGTGAGAAAGGCCTTCTGCTTTTGATAATAAAACCCGACTTGTCAGAGACAAATCTCTTTGTTTTGTCTAAAATAGTCTAAAATTTAATCTACATCTTTCCTCCTGATCTTTAGAAATTATAATCCTTAAGTAAGTCACCACCTTTTTTACAGGTATTTTGTCAGCAATAATTAAATCCGAGTCCTTTAGGGAGCATAATTCACATTTATTAAAATTTAGATATAATCCTGACACCAAAGAAAATGTACCCGTCTTCTATTGCCTTAGCCAATTTTCTACTATCTTTAAGAAATATAGTAGTATCATCTGCAAGCTGACAAATTTTTATTTCTCTACCTGAGTTATTAATACCTTTCATAGCACTATTATTAATATAAAGAGCTAAAGTTTGAGTTACTAATAAAAACAAAATGGAGAAATAGGGCATCCTTGTCTAATACCTCTACCAATATCAAATCTTGGAGAAGTCCCACTGTGTAACTTAACTGAACTATTACAACTATTATAAATAGTTTTAATAACATTCTGAAAATACTGACCAAAACCAAATAATTCCAAACATTAAAACTAAAATTATGTTCTATCGTATCAAAAGCCTTATAAAACTCAAGAAAAAGTATAGAACTGTTGTCTTCTATAAGATCACTATAGATCTCGCAGGGATGCTGCAGAGGAGAAATACTGTACACAGCATGGTTTCAGAGGCCTGTCTGTCAAGGGCTGGGCACCATGTGACTTGAATGCTGCATCAGTGCCATGGATCCCAGAGGGACATCGTGGATACAGCTGTAATTGTTACAAAATGTATTGTTACTTACACTGTTAAGCGCCTTGGGGCAACCTTGTTGTGAAAGGCGCTATATGAAAATAAATTGAATTGAACTGAATGACAGAGTCATGGCTTTTCCAGTTTCCTCTCCTATTATCTTCTTTATCTGCACTCTCAAACACAGTGAAACCTTGAACCTTTCAACTGGACCATCAAACTGACTTTATCCAGGACAGAGACTTGAATGGGATGAAAAAGGAAAAGGCATTATTTGCAGGGAGATGTAATCATAGCCGGCCCAGGGACGCCAAATATGTAACGTTGCTATAGCCAAAATGTAAATGTAGTGGCTCTCTGAAGGCACCAGTTCTGTAGGGTTTGGGCATTTACTGTGACAATTATTAATTGTAGCAGTAAATCACAAAGTTGATTCTTGCGATGGCTTTAGAATCCAACCATGCGACATAACTCAAACAACGCACACACACAGGTACTAATACACGAGGATACATTTATTAATACATAGAATATGCATATAAACCTAACAGATCTTATCGAGAGGGTTATCAGAATACAAAAGGTATATATTCATTCAGTTACGAAGTGTTACACATATCAAGAGGACATACGTTCAGTATATCATTCATTTAGACCGTTTCGTAAATGAACTTGGTTATAACTTCTACATTAGATACTCAAAACAAGTACATAACTCTTAGGAATTAAATTGATATCAACTGGTTTGGATAACAATTGAATTCTCGAGCAGTAATGCAGTGAAGTTGAATACTCATCCAATCTCTGGGGATTCAGATCTCCTGCGGGCTCAAAGAAACAGTTGCAGACTGTTGTTGTCCAATCCGCGCTCTCTGGCTGTGTGCCAGGCTGTGCTGTGCGGCTTGCAACGGTGCGCTGCTGATGCTCACTGGCCGGCTAGTTAGTGTTGGCTTTAACTAGCACAGTTTGTGCACAGGAGAAAAGATGACTGTGGGTCCCAGCAAGTCAGGAAGAGGACCGGTTCGTTCCTGATGAAGCGCTAGTTCTGAATAGTGATTCAGCTGTCCAGAGTTCCGACCTGTTCACGAGGCCTGCTGCTGTTTCTAACCTCGGATGGATCCTCTGGTTATTCTCTGGCAACCTCCGCTCTAGACTCTTAGAACAAAGGAAAGTTCTGGCACTCGGACACACTGGCCGTTCCGTGGTTGTTCGGGCTGAGTCTCAGGATGGTCAGGAGGCGCGCTGCGAGAATGTCCTGCCCTTGGGAGCCTTCTGCTCCTGGGCTGTCCTGCCCTAGAAATTCTCCTTTGAATTCCCTTTAGAAAAGTCCACAGAATCCTCTCCAGAATCCCTTCTGAATCTTACTGAATCTCACAGGCTCTCTGTGTTGCCTGTTTTTACCTGGAGGAACTTCAGCTCGTTGATTGGCTGAAAGTTCCATGGGCATCAGAGTCCCACGTGGGTTACTCGGCCCTACCAGTCCCTGATTGGTTGATCATGGTGAGATATGAGTCACTTACTCCTGACACTTAGTAATGCAGTCCAGATGTCCATCTGGCACTCCCTAGACAGATAGGCGCCAATGGATGACCATTGATCATGAAAGCCAGGCTTAGCTAAGTGCATCCCCCTTTGGGAGCTGTCCTAGGACCTTAAATCACCCTGCACTAATGGTCTCTCTGTGGCTGCACCACAGAGATGAACAGAGAAATGGGGCCTCATTTGGGAAGCTCAGAAACACTTAATTCTGCCTTATTATTAAGCCTCGCCGCTACAGAGAAATTAAACTGTTACATGTGACAGGTGGAGAAAAACTTGTGAATCAACTTACAAAAGGGTACATGTAAGAAATGTTTAACCCTTTGTTTAACAATTTCCAATCCCTGCCCTCTGAACACAGAAACCGCTTTCCCCCTCTGAAAACAAACAGGGTCAAGTTCTCACTTAGACCTGCGGCCAGAACCCTGCTCAACAGATGACTGTCTTGGGCACGTGCCTGTGTGTTGTTAGTTTGTGTGCTTTTCTATATATTGCCTACTGCCATGAAACACATGTCCACCTTGGGGATAATGAAGACTCCCTCTCTCAAGAAAACACAACGTATCTGAAAATGAATTTTCTATAAGTGTTTTCACCCCTCTGGTGTCAAAGTACTGCATCTGCAAGAAGGGGCGACTCGTCCGTCCATCGTCCAGCAGTCCCACTCTACAGCACATCAGGGAGACGCCTGTGAAATCAGCGCCTTCGGGTTGCTTCACAAATATATTATGTCATACGATGCGTATTTTTAAGGTCACGTTAACTTGCACTGTTTGTGTGTGTTGTGAGTTCCGGTGTGAATGAAACATAGCCGCTGTGATGCAGATCACGTTCAGAGAAACTCCAGCTCTCGGTGTTTAAGAATATTAAACCTTTACTGACCACAGTGGTGTTGAAAGCGAAGCTCCACTCGTGTCTGTCAGGAGCTCCTCAGAGCCTCAGCTGCAGAGACCAGCCTGAAGACGCCCGTCCTTCTCCGATGACCTGAAACCTGACAGGTGATGAACAGGAAAGGTTTTTACTCGTGTGTAGCGACACCGGAGTGACGGACTGGTTGCCATTGCAGCCTCGCAGCGCCTGGGCCCTGGCTTTCTCCTCGACTGCGATACGATCAGGTAGGGATTTTTTTTCTGGGTGTTTTTAGTGGTGCACCTTGACTTGCAAATTCGTTTTTATTTGATGACAGTTTTTTTAGTTGTTTTAAAGAACTTACTGTTTTGATTAGATGTATCAGAGATTGTAACTCTGCCTTTAGCTTCCCATTCCTTCCAAACAAAGGGTCTTCGGTTGTAGAGAACAGCACTGCATATACAAAGCGAAGTGCGAGGGGACTGCAGTCCAGAGAAACCTGTAATTTTACAAAGAATGGAGGCAATTTCACACCTCTGGTTGTGCTAGAGGGTCCTCGGTGGAAGAGATACCGGGGTCCCCAGCACTGCTGTCACCTCTTCTGTAATCCTCCAATGCTAACAACTGCGTATCTACTGCTGACTCCGACTCCGGACATAAGCAGAGCATGCAAGCTCCACACAGACAGCACCCCAGGAAACCAGACCCATGAGAACACGGCCAGGGCGTGCAAGCTCCACACAGACAGCACCCCAGGAAACCGGACCCATTAGAATGGGGCAGAGCATGCAAACTCCACACAGACTGCACCCCAGGAAACCGGGCCCAGGGTCCCAGCGCTGCCGTCTCTCGCCTTTTCACCTCCACATGCAGATAAGGACGCGACCGGAGACTCCTCAATCCTGCAGGAGGAGGCGCCGACGGACTCGCTCAGCCCAGCGCTGATATGTCCCCACCAGCTGCGTGTTTCCCCGACAGTCCTGTCCTACAGCCTGCGACTCACCGTTTCTTCCTTTTCTTCTGCGAAATGTCCACTAAATACTCCAGCCACCGCTTTTTAGACTAAAGTTTGTTTTTCTCGCCGATTAGATTAAAAAAGCCAGCTGCTTACCCCCTGGAGGTCAGATCGCAACAACTTTTACAGCTCCGTTGCCACAGCAACCACGTTTTATTGACAAAGTAAAATAAACACCGGAGAAAAGTTTGCAAACAAGACGACACGACGACAGTGGGTTTGCTTTATGTGCCGGGTCGATAAACCAGCGCTGCAGACACGTGAAATAAAAGAAAACATACCCACAGGGAACACATAAGAGAGACAGAAATACAAGACACGATAAATACGCTGAAATTGTATGAATATAATTAATTCTTTTTTTTATTTTTTATTTATGCTTAACAAAAGAACAAACATTACAATACAAACAAGAGTACATATAACAATTCCAAACAAAATTATCGTCAGGGTACATACTACTACATCAATTCAAGTTATGAAAAAAGATTAAACAAATTAAATAAAAATAATGTCCGCACCGCTTTCATATTTTTGCATTTCGAAATAGTCTGCAAATACCCCCTTACATCCATTTTAAAATACTCAAACACAGGGTACTTCCCAGACCACTTCATTTTATGAATGTGATAACGAGCCCATATAATAATTAAATTTATTACAAAAGAAATTTTTATATTGTTTTCACTGGGGCTGAAACTTAACATAATATCTTTTGAATATAATTAATTCTAACGTTCAATCAAATCAGCGAAACACGTGGGCAGGGCAGCCCGGTGAACTACAGACTACATTACCCACAAGCCCTGTGGGCGACAACATTGTGACGTCATCGACTCGCGTCTCTTGTATTTTTTATGAGACCAAAAACTACAAGAAAACGTAACGCAGCAATCGTATTGTCAGGGGTACGTGCAATAATACATGTACATTTTATGGAAAAAAAGATTAAACAAGGTAAATGCAGATAAGGTCCGTCCATGCTTCAACGTTCTTACAACTAGACACAGTACGTCTTTACACCTGTTTCAAACTGTCCAAACATGGTCTCCTCTCACACCATTCCGTTAATAATTATGTTGCGCCAAGTATAATAATTTTTAAAAATACAAACGATATTTTCATCTTCCTTTCAATGGGATTAAAATGTAACAAATGTATTTCTTTAAAAATAAATTAGTCTCTTTCTTTATATAAGTTTGTAAAAAAAGTCCCGAATGTTTATAAACCACAACATAACCAAAATAAATGTTGTTAGGTTTCAGGGCTGCTGTCAGAAAGGTCACAGTTATCATCTATATTGACGATCAATCTCCGCATAAGTCTTTTTTTAAAGAATTTTTTATTAAATGTATAAAGAATTTACAAATATTTTTCGTGCTTTATTATTTCTCACATTTTTAATAGAATTTAAATAGTGTTTCAGCTCCACCTCAAAAGAACTAAAAAGGGGAGTATTATTAGACCATTTGGATTTATGGATGTGAAATTGACCAAGAATGATTAATAAATTGACTATAAATAAAGGCTCTTTTTCCAAATTTTCTACTAAACAGTACATTAAAATGTCAAAATCCTTCAGTCTAACAAACACCTTTAACTGCCTGCAAACAAAACTCTGTAAATCCGTCCAAAACAGCTTCACAAACCTACACCTAACAAATAAATGCACCAAAGATTCCTTTTCCCGCAGAACAAGTCTTTCTGATAGCGCTTTGAGACTCACCTCCGTGGACTCGTGTATCTCTGTCGCCACCCAGTGGACATTTCTCGGAAGTGTCACCGCCCGCCGTAATTCAGTAAAGTCCCGGAATTGAAATTGTGATTGGACGAGAGCCGTATCCGTCCCGCCTCCTGCCGAAATCTCGGCGCTGAATGGTTCAGAGCCGACTCACTCAAGGTGAGGGCGGTATTTCCGTGGAAGAACACGGAAGTCCGCGGTGACTGGCTAGGAGCGGTGTCATTCACCTAAAATAAGAGGAAGTCCCGCCTCTTTTCAGCCAACGGCGGTGAATGGACACGCCGTGCGTCACTCTTATGACGTCCCTTAACTGCGACGGATCCGGATCTGATGCATGATTTGCGCGACAGCCGGTCCGTCGCCGAGATCGGTCTGGAGTCGCGGCCCAGGATGCTGTGGTTCCGCTTTCTGCTCGTCAAGCACTGCGGACTCCTGGAAAACCGCATTGCAGGGCAGAGAGTTATTGAACTCCAGACGTCGCTGGAGAGTTACTTTATTGGCGAGTCACCTCACGTTGTTGATTAATTCGACCTTATTGTGTTTTCTCTTCTTTAACATTTATATTGCAATAGTAAAAATGCTATTCAGTGCACACAAGAGTACATTACAGATCACCGGGGTACATTATACAGGCCAATAAAGATAAGGTACGCACAGCTTTCATGTTGGGACATTTAGAAATAGTTTGGAGACGTGCCCTCATGTGTTTCAGATGTGACTTCTTTCCATTTGGAAGCGCCTTACTTCTACCAAGGAAAGAAAAGGCTTCGAAAATGAGATCGTAATGAAGAGATAGTAACGATCATTTCAGTGCATGAGCTACCTGTTATATTAGGCGAGATTTCACACGGATAATCAAACAAGAACGAGTTTGCCCTGGAATCCATTCCACTGCCGAACCTGAAAGTCAGAGCATGACTGCCGTCAGTCCGGATCCAGTGGAAGGCTGATCAACTCCGGGTTTTCTGCTGCCGTCAGTCTGGATCCAGTGGAAGGCTGATCCACTCCATGTTTTCTGCTGCCGTCAGTCCTGATCCAGTGGAAGGCTGATCCACTCCGGGTTTTCCTATGCCGACAGTCCGGATCCAGTGGAAGGCTGATCCACTCTGGGTTTTCCTATGCCGACAGTCCGGATCCAGTGGAAGGCTGATCCACTCCGGGTTTTCTGCTGTCGTCAGTCCGGATCCAGTGGAAGGCTGATCCACTCCGGGTTTTCCTATGCCGACAGTCCGGATCCAGTGGAAGGCTGAACCACTCCGGGTTTTCCTATGCTGACACTCTATACTCTTCTCCAGAAGCTTAAGGAGAAATTATGAAAAAAAGTTTATGAAAACGTTTTATGAAAAGATCACGGCGCTGGGGTCAATTCACTTTTGAATTGTTTTTTTTTTTACATTTTTTAAAGTAAGCATTAACAAGAACAAAGAATACAATACAAATACAAGTACCGGTCTGTCGCTGAGCTCGGTGTGGTTCCGCTCTCTGCTCGTCGAGCACTGCGGGCTCCTGGAAACCTGTCTTTCAGGGCAGAGAGTTATTAGTGAACTCCAGACACCGCTGGAGAGTGTATTTACCGGCGAGTCGGCTCACGCTGCTGATAAATTCGACCTCATTGTGTTTTCTTCTTTCTTTATCGTGCAATACTAGAAATCCTTTACGATGCACGCAAGACTACATTACTGATCACCGGAGTACATTATACAGGCAAATAAAGAGAAGGTACGCACAGCTTTCATGTTGTGATATTTAGACATGGTTTGGAGACGTTCCCTCGTGTGTATTTTGAATTATTCAAATGCGAGTCGCTTCAATTTGGAAGCGCATAATTTCAGTGCATGACCTTACCTGTTATATTGGGCGAGATTTCACACGGATAATCAAACAAGAACGAGTTTGCCCTGGACTCCATTCCACTGCCGAACCTGAAAGTCAGAGCATGAGAACGGACGTATTGTATGGCGATTGTGGTGTTGCTCGACCACATAAATTAGGCGAGAAGTACAATCTGCTATTACGACATTCGGTCTAATTATTAAATTTTCGATTAGTTCTTATCTTTAGGCTATTTATACATATAATAACGAGCAAGTATAATGACTAAGTCAATGATAAATTATATTTTATATTCGGTTCAGCAGTAGTGAGCAGTAAATAACATCTATTTCTCACCAATAAATGTCAGAATTAGAAACCTTCTTTACACAATTGTGCCGATCAGTTCAGAGTGTTTTAACAACAGGATGAAACAAAAACAAACATAAGGTTTCTGGGCTGCTTCGAAAAAGACAGTTATCATCTATATTACTTTTAAATCTATGCACACTATGTATCTTTACCGGGTCAATTCAATGTACAATTGTGTAATGATGCCACCTTAACCTTAACCTTCATACAATATTTGTTTGACAGTAGTCATGTTTTTTTCCAGTTATTTAGTTTCCCCAAAGAGGTGCTCCAAAATAGTTTGACAAGATATTGTGAGATTGCAAGAGGGATCTTTAATATCTATTAGTACAAGTGTAACTAAATCTGTTTCCTTGTAGTCTAATAAAGGTTGTAAATTCTTCCATAGTTTCTTAAAAGCATCGCTACCTCTCTAGGGGTAGCCTTGGTTACGAGGTATTGTTATCAGACTTAACACAAACATTAAATCTAATCACAAAATCTGCTTAATTCTACATTTCGTCATCCACATCAGTTAATTTCTTGACCCCAATTATACTATTTTAAACCCAGTTTTCAAAGCATGGGTTTATGTCTCAAAGTTATTTCTCTGTATTCTAGATGATGCATCTATGGGGGGTATGTTTATCCGTAAGAGACCACGTGAGAACTTCATGGAAGCTGGCAAGTTTGGGGGGGGGGGGGGGGGTTCCTAGCATCCAAATGACATTCAAGTAAAACTCTATGCCCTCTACTTCCTGAAAGATTAAATTAGGGGAAACATACACCACCTACACTGCTCAATTTTGTAAATAATTCTCTATCGGTATCAATACTAGATGCTCTACAACCTGAAGCATTTAGGCCTCCTTCTGTCTGTGTTTGACAAATAACAACCATGAATAAAGTTTTTTTTTATTTTACTAAGGTAGAGAACATCAAATCACATTTTTGAAAATCGTAATACCAAGAACTGTAATCACATCTTTTACATGGTTATTACATGTGGAGCAGACACTTTCCAACAGCCACCAATTCACTTTTCTGATATGTAAAGAAAGACCAGATACAGAGGAACTGACTTGTAAACACACTTAATTGCTTTGTCCACCTCTGTGCGCTTTCTCAGAGAGACAGTTGTATCCTCAGCCAATTGGGAACACCTGTAATCTCTTTATCCTGTACTTGAACACCCTGAAACTATTTGTTGTAGGAGTGTAAGCAGTGGGAAGAGGAATGGGCTCGTGTCGACTTGCCTTACCCATTCCCAATCTGCAGGAGGTCCCACGACGGCGGGTAGCTGCTCCAGTCGCTGGAGCTCAGTTCGCTGTCGAGGGAGGACGAGGGCTCTGGCTCGGGGGAATCACGGCTCCACAGCTCCTACCTGTTGCAGAGTGTTTCTGACCTCCCGATGGCCTCTGTGTTTTAGAAGGATCCGTCTCTTTTCGCTTGCTTACACCACAGGTTTCATCGACGATAGCGTGCATCCTGGAGCAGTGAGTTATCGGTCTTATTTCTACTGAGAAACAGTTCAAGCCCTCACAAAACAATATCCAGGAGACGGTATATGAAAAAGTATTGTAAGACTTGCAGAGTAGATTTGAATAGACAGTGGATGTCACACTGCGTGCTTGAATATCAGAGATTCAGTTCATTCTTTCCTGCAGGTTAACTTCCTGTTTGACATTGTACCGCTGTCACTTCTTCACAAACTCATAACTCGCCGTGTTCAATTTTGTGTTGAGTTACAGGAACCTCAGCATCAGATGAAATACTCTTCAGCTCCCCAGGGAGACTGGAGGACTGGCCAGATTTTCAGCTTTATTACCGGGTCCTTCGGCTCGGGGCTTTTGAGCAAAGTGCTCCCCCTCTGCTGGAGAGCCACAGGGGCACTACAGAGCGGCCTCGTCTTCCCTGCTCCTGCCCGTGCTTGTGGACGGCCAGCGTGACCGCGCGCAAGACAAGGTAGCGCATTCGTGGTGTAAATACAGAATGTTCCCTAGCTGACTGAGGAACGTTACAGAGACGGGAGTATACGTTCTGAAATAATGTGAACCACTGTTACTACACACAGACAGACTACTCAAAAATCACGTGGCTTTTTAAGGTCATTTTGTCTGCCTAAAGTATGTTAGATTTGTCACAGCAAAGAGTTTGAATACTTACAGAATGCAGCAGCTAGAATTGTTACTTGGAGCAGAAAGTATGACCACATAACCCCCATACTTATCTCTCTTCATTGGCTTCCTATCAGGTACAGGGCGGACTTCAAAATCCTTCTACTTACTTACAAGGCTCTCAGAGGTCAGGCACCTCTCCTGCCTCGCAGGGATGCTGCAGAGGAGAAATACTGTACACAGCATGGTTTCAGAGGCCTGTCTGTCATGGGCTGGGCACCATGCGAGTTGAATGCTGCATCAGTGCCATGGATCCAAGAGGGGCATCGTGGATACAGCTGTAATTGTTACAAAATGTATTGTTACTTACACTGTTAAACGCCTTGGGGCAACCTTGTTGTGAAAGGCGCTATATGAAAATAAATTGAATTGAACTGAATGACAGAGTCATGGCTTTTCCAGTTTCCTCTCCTGTTATCTTCTTCACCTGCACTCTAAAACACAGTGAAACCTTGAACCTTTCAACTGGACCATCAAAATGACTTTATCCAGGACAGAGACTTGAATGGGATGAAAAAGGAAAAGGCATTATTTGCAGGGAGAAATTAAACTGTTACATGTGACAGGTGGAGAAAAACTTGTGAATCAACTTATAAAAGGATACATGTAAGAAATGTTTAACCCTTTGTGTAACAATTTCATATCCCTGCCCTCTGAACACAGAAACCGCTTTCCCCCTCTGAAAACAAACAGGGTCAAGTTCTCACTTAGACCTGCGGCCAGAACCCTGCTCAACAGATGACTGTCTTGGGCACGTGCCTGTGTGTTGTTAGTTTGTGTGCTTTTCTATATACTGCCTACTGCCATGAAACACATGCCCACCTCGGGGATAATGAAGACTCCCTCTCTCAAGAAAACACAACATATCTGAAAATGAATTTTCTATAAATGTTTTCACCCCTCTGGTGTCAAAGTACTGCATCTGCAGGAAGGGGCGACTCGTCCGTCCATCGTCCAGCAGTCCCACTCTACAGCACATCAGGGAGACGCCTGTGAAATCAGTGCCTTCGGGTTGCTTCACAAATATATTATGTCATACGATGCGTATTTTTAAGGTCACGTTAACTTGCACTGTTTGTGTGTGTTGTGAGTTCCGGTGTGAATGAAACATAGCCGCTGTGATGCAGATCACGTTCAGAGAAACTCCAGCTCTCGGTGTTTAAGAATATTAAACCTTTTCTGACCACAGTGGTGTTGAAAGCGAAGCTCCACTCGTGTCTGTCAGGAGCTCCTCAGAGCCTCAGCTGAAGACCAGCCTGAAGACGCCCGTCCTTCTCCGTTGACTTGAAACCTGACAGGTGATGAACAGGAAAGGTTTTTACTCGTGTGTAGCGACACCTGGAGTGACGGACTGGTTGCCATTGCAGCCTCGCAGCGCCTGGGCCCTGGCTTTCTCCTCGACTGCGATACGATCAGGTAGGGATTTTTTTTCTGGGTGTTTTTAGTGGTGCACCTTGACTTGCAAATTCGTTTTTATTTGATGACAGTTTTTTTAGTTGTTTTAAAGAACTTACTGTTTTGATTAGATGTATCAGAGATTGTGACTCTGCCTTTAGCTTCCCATTCCTTCCAAACAAAGGGTCTTCTATTGTAGAGAACAGCACTGCATATACAAAGCGAAGTGCGAGGGGACTGCAGTCCAGAGAAACCTGTAATTTTACAAAGAATGGAGGCAATTTCACACCTCTGGTTGTGCTAGAGGGTCCTCGGTGGAAGAGATACCGGGGTCCCCAGCACTGCTGTCACCAATTCTGTAATCCTCCAATGCTAACAACTGCGTATCTACTGCTGACTCCGACTCCGGACATAAGCAGAGCATGCAAGCTCCACACAGACAGCACCCCAGGAAACCAGACCCATGAGAACACGGCCAGGGCGTGCAAGCTCCACACAGACAGCACCCCAGGAAACCGGACCCATTAGAATGGGGCAGAGCATGCAAACTCCACACAGACTGCACCCCAGGAAACCGGGCCCAGGGTCCCAGCGCTGCCGTCTCTCGCCTTTTCACCTCCACATGCAGATAAGGACGCGACCGGAGACTCCTCAATCCTGCAGGAGGAGGCGCCGACGGACTCGCTCAGCCCAGCGCTGATATGTCCCCACCAGCTGCGTGTTTCCCCGACAGTCCTGTCCTACAGCCTGCGACTCACCGTTTCTTCCTTTTCTTCTGCGAAATGTCCACTAAATACTCCAGCCACCGCTTTTTAGACTAAAGTTTGTTTTTCTCGCCGATTAGATTAAAAAAGCCAGCTGCTTACCCCCTGGAGGTCAGATCGCAACAACTTTTACAGCTCCGTTGCCACAGCAACCACGTTTTATTGACAAAGTAAAATAAACACCGGAGAAAAGTTTGCAAACAAGACGGGAGCTAAGAAACACGAGGACAGTGGGTTTGCTTCATGTGCCGGGTCGATAAACCAGCGCTGCAGACACGTGAAATAAAAGAAAACATACACACAAGGGAACACATAAGAGAGACATAGAAATACAAGACACGATAAATACGCTGAAATTGTATGAATATAATTAAATCTAACGTTCAATCAAATCAGCGAAACACGTGGGTAGTGTTTGGCAGTGTTATGAGACCAAAAACTACAAGAAAACGTAACGCAGCAATCGTATTGTCAGGAGTACAAGCAATAATACATGTACATTTTATGGAAAAAAAGATGAAACAAGGTAAATGCAGATAAGGACCGTCCATGCTTCAACGTTCTTACAACTAGACACGGTACGGTACGTCTTGACATCTGTTTTAAACTGTTCAAACATGGGTTTCTTCCCACACCACTCCGTTAATTATTATATCGTGCAAGTATAATAATTTAAAAAATACAAACGATATTTCTATCTTACTTTCAATGGGATTCAAATGTAACATAAATTAATTTATTTAAAAGTCATATCAATATTAGTCTCTTTCTTTATATAAGTTTTTAAAACAGTCCAGAATGTTTCTAAACCACAACATGACCAAAATAAATGTTGTTAGGTTTCAGGGCTGCTTTCAGAAAGGTCACAGTTATCATCTACGCTGATTTTCAATCTCCGCACGTCAAGAGTCAGCCACAGCGCTGTGAGACTCACCTCCATAGACTCGTGTATCTCTGTCGCCGCCCAGTGGACATTTCTCGGAAGTGTCACCGCCCGCCGGGATGCGGACAATCCCGGGACTGAAGCTGTGTGACTGGACAAGAGCCGCCTGCTCCAGTTCCAGGTCAGGTCTGTTGTCATCCTGCTCATAGACGGGTATATGGTATAACGAAATGCGATTTAGCTAGCTCTCAGACGATACGTAGTACAAAAAAACAACAACAATACAATTGTATAATTAAAGAAAGACAGAGACAACAGGCAGTGGGCAAAACAACAAAAGTAACACGTAATGTGCAAAACAACATCAGATGTGCAAAAACATGCATCAACAGAATGAAATAAAGGATAGAAAATTGTGGGGAGTGAGCTTGTTGACATGTAAGGTAGAGGTAGATGTCAATGTGTGTTTGAGTTGTTGGTAAGAAATCTCCGCGGCGTCACTCAAGTTCAGAGCAGAAACTCTGGAGCCGACGGACTCGCTCAGCCCAGCGCTGATATGTCCCCACCAGCTGCGTGTTTCCCCGACAGTCCTGTCCTACAGCCTGCGACTCACCGTTTCTTCCTTTTCTTCTGCGAAATGTCCACTAAATACTCCAGCCACCGCTTTTTAGACTAAAGTTTGTTTTTCTCGCCGATTAGATTAAAAAAGCCAGCTGCTTACCCCCTGGAGGTCAGATCGCAACAAGTTTTACAGCTCCGTTGCCACAGCAACCACGTTTTATTGACAAAGTAAAATAAACACCGGAGAAAAGTTTGCAAACAAGACGGGAGCTAAGAAACACGAGGACAGTGGGTTTGCTTCATGTGCCGGGTCGATAAACCAGCGCTGCAGACACGTGAAATAAAAGAAAACATACACACAAGGGAACACATAAGAGAGACATAGAAATACAAGACACGATAAATACGCTGAAATTGTATGAATATAATTAAATCTAACGTTCAATCAAATCAGCGAAACACGTGGGTAGTGTTTGGCAGTGTTATGAGACCAAAAACTACAAGAAAACGTAACGCAGCAATCGTATTGTCAGGAGTACAAGCAATAATACATGTACATTTTATGGAAAAAAAGATTAAACAAGGTAAATGCAGATAAGGACCGTCCATGCTTCAACGTTCTTACAACTAGACACGGTACGGTACGTCTTGACATCTGTTTTAAACTGTTCAAACATGGGTTTCTTCCCACACCACTCCGTTAATTATTATATCGTGCAAGTATAATAATTTAAAAAATACAAACGATATTTCTATCTTACTTTCAATGGGATTCAAATGTAACATAAATTAATTTATTTAAAAGTCATATCAATATTAGTCTCTTTCTTTATATAAGTTTTTAAAACAGTCCAGAATGTTTCTAAACCACAACATGACCAAAATAAATGTTGTTAGGTTTCAGGGCTGCTTTCAGAAAGGTCAGTTATCATCTACGCTGATTTTCAATCTCCGCACGTCAAGAGTCAGCCACAGCGCTGTGAGACTCACCTCCATAGACTCGTGTATCTCTGTCGCCGCCCAGTGGACATTTCTCGGAAGTGTCACCGCCCGCCGGGATGCGGACAATCCCGGGACTGAAGCTGTGTGACTGGACAAGAGCCGCCTGCTCCAGTTCCAGGTCAGGTCTGTTGTCATCCTGCTCATAGACGGGTATATGGTATAACGAAATGCGATTTAGCTAGCTCTCAGACGATACGTAGTACAAAAAAACAACAACAATACAATTGTATAATTAAAGAAAGACAGAGACAACAGGCAGTGGGCAAAACAACAAAAGTAACACGTAATGTGCAAAACAACATCAGATGTGCAAAAACATGCATCAACAGAATGAAATAAAGGATAGAAAATTGTGGGGAGTGAGCTTGTTGACATGTAAGGTAGAGGTAGATGTCAATGTGTGTTTGAGTTGTTGGTAAGAAATCTCCGCGGCGTCACTCAAGTTCAGAGCAGAAACTCTGGAGCAGAGGCAGCTGGAAGTCCGAACGACGCGTCACTTGAAATCGCGGCGCTGATTGGACAAATGCTGCTGACAGTCCAGATCCAGTGGAAGGCTGATCCACTCCGGGTTTTCTGCTGCCGTCAGTCCGGATCCAGTGGAAGGCTGATCCACTCCGGGTTTTCCTATGCCGACACTCTATACTCTTCTCCAGAAGTTTAAGGAGAAATTATGAAAAAAAGTTTATGAAAACGTTTTATGAAAAGATCACGGCGCTGGGGTCAATGTGGGACGCCGGATCTACGCGGAAGCAGCCGGAAGTCAGAACAACGCGTCACTTTTTAATTGTTTTTTTTTACATTTTTTACAGTAAGCATTAACAAGAACAAAGAATACAATACAAATACAAGTTCCGGTCCGTCGCCGAGCTCGGTGTGGTTCCGCTCTCTGCTCGTCGAGCACTGCGGGCTCCTGGAAACCTGTCTTTCAGGGCAGAGAGTTATTAGTGAACTCCAGACACCGCTGGAGAGTGTGTTTACCGGCGAGTCGGCTCACGCTGCTGATCAATTCGACCTCATTGTGTTTTCTTCTTTCTTTATCGTGCAATAATAGAAATGCTTTACGATGCACGCAAGACTGCATTACAGATCACCTGAGTACATTATACAGGCAAATAAAGAGAAGGTACGCACAGCTTTCATGTTGTGATATTTAGACATGGTTTGGAGACGTTCCCTCGTGTGTATTTTGAATTATTCAAATGCGAGTCTCTTCCATTTGGAAGCGCATAATTTCAGTGCATGAGCTACCTGTTATATTGGGCGAGATGTCACACGGATAATCAAACAAGAACGAGTTTTGCCCTTCAATCGAATCAGCGAAACAAGTGGGCAGTGCAGCCAGGAGAACTACAGAGACTGACTACATTACCCATACGCCATGTGGGCGACATCCTTCTGACGTCATCGACTCGCGTCTTTGAAGTTTATTTTATTTATTTATTTTGTCTTTTGTATTACATTACTTTAATACTTTACCCTTGTTTGCAATGTATTATTTGTTGTTGATAATGCTTTTTTTTAATAAAAACAAAAAAACTATTAATACGTATATTCTTAACGGTATTTTAAATAAAAAAAACTGTAGGTGAAATTTTGCTTCATGACCACCAAGTGGCGCCATTGGCACATTGTAAAAATCATAATTTCTAAGACAATTTTTCCTTTTTAATTCCAATGATCGGCCATCAGAGGCGCACTTCACTCGTCCTACTGCTTCTAATGAATTAAAAATTGCTTACCCTTATATAGCGCTATACTGGACAGGAAAATGAAGCCCACGCACTGTGGATTTGAAAAAAAACCTATTTTGTGACAATATAAAGTTTCACCATGAATTATTTGTGAGAAAACTTTAAATTGTCTGGTGGTAAGTATTTGTAATATAGGATTGCCTATTTCTGTTCTAAAACACGAGATGGAAGTTTAACATGCGTGATTCACTGAGGTGGAGGGGTGGAAAATGACTGAAAGAAGTCTTGCGATGCTGTATTAATGCTTGACCCAACTGCAGCTCAGACCTGGAGCAAAGCCTGCTCAAACTCCTCAACCTCGTCCTGACGGCTGGCTGTTTCCCTGAGGCCTGGAATCAAGGACTGATCACGCCCGTCTGTAAGAATGGAGACAGACTCGACCCCAACAGGTACCAGGGCTTCAGTGTGAACAGTAACCTGGGGAAGGAACTCTGTCGTATCTTGAATATCTGATTACCGGCCCTCCTTACTGAGCACAATGTCCTGCATTCGAGTCAGACCGGCTTCCTACCAAACCCCCACACATTCCAACACATTCACACCTGGGCTCTGATGGCCCATCTGGACCCAGAACAGTAACGCCTGGCACTACTGGAGCAGGACTGTCATACCTGGGCACTGCCAGCCCATCTAGACCAAGAACAGCAGAGCCTGGAACTGCTGGAGCAGGACTGTCAGACCTGGGCACTGACAGCCCTTCTGCATGAGACCAGAGTCATGCTTTTCCAGAAGAGATCCAGATCTCCGGAAAACAGTTACAACTTCACACTGAACAACAACACTTGGGAACCCAACCTACTACACATACCTCTGACTGACAATCAGTTCATCTGGGAGTTTTCCTGGCAGTGAAGTCACTGAAGGAGCAGGCACACAGGGCTTTCCATGCCAGTAAAAGGAGGCTCTACAACATCAGTCCCCCAAATACAACTGGCTCTGAGTATTAAAAAGTGCAATCGAACCATTTGCCCTATGCAGCAGGGAAGTGTGGGATCCCTTCACTGAGCAAGATGACACTAAATGAGACAAACAGCTCGTAGATACTCCATGCACAGAGTTCTGAAAAAACATCTTCCCAACTGGAATGCTACAGAATCCTAAACAGACAATACACACAACACACACTAACTCTGTTAACCATAACATAATGAGATGGTACCATTCATTTTTAACAAATCGTACACAGTATGTCAGGCTCAACAAAACTCTTTCCGCGACACGATCTGAGCTCAGGTGCCCCTCAGGGCTGTGTGGGCTCTCCAGTTCTGTTCACACTTTATACAAATGATTGTACAAGCAGTAGTCAAAGCAACTTCATTTTCAAATTCTCAGATGACAGTTGTTCTGAACAGCATCGCCAGTTAATGCATAGAGGTAGCAGCTTATCTGTATACATGTCAGAAGTCTAAAGGTTTGTGCAATGGTGTGACAACAATAGCCTAATTCTCAATGTTAAAAAAACAAACGAAATAGTTTTTGATCCCAGAGCAGTTGGTGATCACACGCATGTAGTAATCCACAATGAATTTGTCACTCAGGTTGATTCATATAAGTACTTAGGTGTACACATAGGCAGTAACCTGTTGCTGGACTACTCGTGTTGAGAGTGTCTGGTCTGCTGCAGAGTTTACATTTCCTGCGAAGACTAAGAGTGCTTGGGGTTGGACAAGAAGTAATGCTACTCTTCTACCGTGCTGTAATCGAGAGCATTATCAGATATGGTATTACAGTGTATCTGTACTGAACTATCAGTTCATTTAAAATCACAAATAACTGCCTCTTCCAGACAGCTTTGAAGGTCATGGGAGTGAAACGGCATCTCTCCTTGCAGACAATCTTTGAAAAGTCCCTCATCAAACAGGCAGGAAGAAATATATCAGATCCCTCCCACATCCTCAGCTCTGAATACCAACCTCTTCCTTCTGTCAAACGTTTTTAGGTTCCCAAATATAAGTCAAACAGATACAAACATACCTGTGTTCCACTATCCATTAAAGCTGCCAATGCAAATGTCAAGGATAAACACAATTGTGACTCTTACAACCCACTTGAGTGCGATATGTTTTGTGATGTGTTATAAAAGTTACATGTTGCTATGTGTTATATTGTACAGGTGCAATAGAGCGATGTGCAATGTTTTTCTTTTCTTCTTTTTTTTTTGTTTGCATTCTATTTAAATGGACAGGAGTGCTGGGTGTCCACACAAAATTTCCCTCAGGGGACAATGAAATCTTATCTTATCTAGCTGGATATTTGTCCAGGCTAAGAACCAGCAGAGAGATACAGACTCTGACAAGTACAGGTTCAGAGACCACAATCAGGCAATAGCAACTGTGTGATGAAGACCCAAATGTATCCCACACCTGCTTGAGGAACAGACAGTGAGCCTGTATCTCAGTAATAATAATACAGTGTGTGATCTCAACAGATGACTGTCTTGGGCATGTGCCTGTGTGTTGTTAGTTTGTGTGCTTTTCTATATACTGCCTACTGCCATGAAACACATGTCCACCTTGGGGATAATGAAGACTCCCTCTCTCAAGAAAACACAACGTATCTGAAAATGAATTTTCTATAAATGTTTTCACCCCTCTGGTGTCAAAGTACTGCATCTGCAAGAAGGGGCGACTCGTCCGTCCATCGTCCAGCAGTCCCACTCTACAGCACATCAGGGAGACGCCTGTGAAATCAGCGCCTTCGGGTTGCTTCACAAATATATTATGTCATACGATGCGTATTTTTAAGGTCACGTTAACTTGCACTGTTTGTGTGTGTTGTGAGTTCCGGTGTGAATGAAACATAGCCGCTGTGATGCAGATCACGTTCAGAGAAACTCCAGCTCTCGGTGTTTAAGAATATTAAACCTTTACTGACCACAGTGGTGTTGAAAGCGAAGCTCCACTCGTGTCTGTCAGGAGCTCCTCAGAGCCTCAGCTGAAGAGACCAGCCTGAAGACGCCCGTCCTTCTCCGATGACTTGAAACCTGACAGGTGATGAACAGGAAATGTTTTTACTCGTGTGTAGCGACACCTGTACTGACGGACTGGTTGCCATTGCAGCCTCGCAGCGCCTGGGCCCTGGCTTTCTCCTCGACTGCGATAGGATCAGGTGGGGATTTTTTTCCTGGGGGTTTTAGTGGTACACCTTGACTTGCAAATTCATTTATATATATGACAATTTTTTAGTTGTTTAAAAGAACTTACTGTTTTGATTAGATGTATCACAGATTGTGACTCTGCCTTTAGCTTCCCATTCCTTCCAAAGAATTTCAATTTCACACCTCTGGTTGTGCAAGACGGTCCTCAGTGGAAGAGATACCAGTGTCCCCAGGACTGCTGTCACCTCTTCTGTACTCCTCCTATGCTAACAACTGTGTATCTACTGCTGACTCTGTGAAACGAATCAAGTCTGCAGATGATCCCACCAGAATAAAAAAAAAATCTGTAGAGGAAGGAGGACACTGCTTTAGTCAGCTCCGCACAGACAGCACCCCAGAAAACCGGACCCACGAGAATATAAGCAGAGCATGCAAACTCCACATGCACACAGCACCCCAGGAACTAGACCCATGAGAATATAAGCAGAGCATGCAAACTCCACACACACGGCACCCCAGAAAACTGGACCCGCGAGAACATAAGCAGAGCACACAAACTCCACACACACAGCACCCAAGGAAACCGCACCCACGAGAACATAAGCAGAGCATGCAAACTCCACACACACAGCACCCCAGGAAACCAGACCCACGAGAACAGGGGCAGAGCATGCAAACTCCACACACACAGCACCCCAGGAAACCAGACCCATGAGAACAGGGGCAGAGCATGCAAGCTCCGCACAGACAGCACCCCAGGAACTAAATCCAGGGTCCCAGCGCTGGAACCCACTGTGCCGCCGTCTCTCACCTTTTCACTCCACTTGCAGATCATGACGCGACCGGAGACTCCTCACTCCTGCAGTAACACACCCCAGCAGGAGGAGGCGCCGACGGACTCGCTCATGGTGCAGTGAGCCCAGCGGTGTGAGTCTGGTGTCCAGCGCTGATGTGTCCCTGATAGTCCTGTCCCACAGCCTGCGACTCACCGTTTCTTCCACAAAATACTCCAGCCAGCGCTTTTTAGACTAACGTTTCTGCTTTGCTCGCTGATTAGATTAAAAAAGCCGGCTGTTTACCTCCTGGAGGTCAGATCCTAACAACTTCTGCAGCACCGTTTCCCCGGCAACCACGTTTTATTTAACAAAGTAAAATAAACACAGGAGAAAAGTTTGCAAACATGCAGGCGGGATGAGCGCTGCAGACACAGGCTGCTGCCCGGGTCCGTCTTGTGAAATAAACAGGACAGAAAACAGAAAGAAAAATACACACTAGAGTACACATAACATAATCAGGGGTACACAATACTCCTGCTCTTTACACAGACAGGTTCAACAGGTCAATAAAGAGCAGGTCGGCGCAGCTGTCAGGATGTCTCATTTACAAAGAGTCTGAAGATTTGCTCGTCTCTTCCCAGAGCAGCTTCACTCCGGAGAGCAAGAAACAGCTCCTGCCGAGTCCGTCTTGTAAGACAGACATAGAAATCCGCGACACGATAAATACGCTAAAATTGTATAATTAATTCTGATGCTCAATCAAATCTGCGGAACGTGTGGGCAGCGCATGTGTTCTGTAGTGCTCTATAGAGCACTAGAGAGACTACATTTCCCACAAGCAGTGTGGGCGACTTCCTTTTGACGTAATCGATTCGCGTCTTTTTTCTTTTTAATAATAACAACAATACATGCCATAAAAACAAGACTACATATAACACAGAGTATAGTCAGGGGTACATCCAATAATACATGTACATGTCATGCAAAAAGATTAAACAAGTAATCTTGTTTAATAGTAAATAAAAAAACAGATACGGTCCGTACATGTTTCAAATTGTCTGTACAAACGCATTTACATCCGTTTTAAAGTGTTCAAACATGGGTCTCCTCCCACAGCATTTCGTTAATTATTATATCGTGGAAGTATATTTTTTTTTAAATACAAACGATATTTTCATATTACTTTCAATGGGTTTAAATGTAGCACGATGTTACTTCTTTAAAAGTAATGTCAGTATTAGTTTCCTTCTTTACATTAGCTTTCAGAGTTGCTGTCACAAAAGTCACAGTTACAGTCTGTATTGATTTTCAATCTCTGCACAACGAGGATCTGTAAGGAGGCGCTTTAAGATTCGCCGCCATAGACTCGTGTATCTCTGTCGCCACCCAGTGGACATTTCTCGGAAGTGTCACCGCCCGCCGTAATTCAGTAAAGTCCCGGAATTAAAATTGTGATTGGCCGAGAGCCGTATCCGTCCCGCATCCTGCCGGAATCGCGGCGCTGATTGGTTCAGATCCGAGTCACTCAAGGTGAGGGCGGTATTTCCGTAGAAGAACACGGAACTCCGTGTTGATTGGCTAGCAGCGGTGTCACTTACCCAAATTAAAAGGAAGTCCCGCCTTTTCCCACCCAACGGTGGTGATTGGACACGCCGTGCGTCACTCTTATGACGTCCCTTCACGACGACGGATCCGGATCTGATGCATGATTTGCGCGACAGCCGGTCCGTCGCTGAGATCGGTGTGGAACCGTGGCCCAGGATGCTGTGGTTCCGCTCTCTGCTCGTCAAGCACTGCGGACTCCCGGAAAACCGCATTGCAGGGCAGAGAGTTATTGAACTCCAGACGTCGCTGGAGAGTTACTTTATTGGCGAGTCACCTCACGTTTTTGATTAATTCGACCTTATTGTGTTTTCTCTTCTTTAACATTTATATTGCAATAGTAAAAATGCTATTCAATGCACACAAGAGTACATTACAGATCACCGTGGTACATTATACAGGCAAATAAAGATAAGGTACGCACAGCTTTTATGTTGGGACATTTAGAAATAGTTTGGAGACGTGCCCTCATGTGTTTCAAATGTGACTTATTTCCATTTGGAAGCGCCTTACTTCTACCAAGGAAAGAAAAGGCTTCGAATATGAGATCGTAATGAAGAGATAGTAACGATCATTTCAGTGCATGAGCTACCTGTTATATTGGGCGAGATTGCAGACGGATAATCAAACAAGAACGAGTTTGCCCTGGAATCCATTCCACTGCCGAACCTGAAAGTCAGAGCATGAGAACGGACGTATTGTATGGCGATTGTGGTGTTGCTCGACCACATAAATTAGGCGAGAAGTACAATCTGCTACGACGACATACGGTCTAATTATTACATTTTCCATTATTTCTTATCTTTAGGCTATTTATACATATAATAATGAGCAAGTATCATGATTAAGTCAACGATAAATTATATTTTATATTCGGTTCAGCTTTATTGAGCAGTAAAATAACATCTATTTCTCACCAATAAATGTCAGAATTGGAAACCTCCTTTACACAATTGTGCCAATCAATTCAGTGCTTTAACAACAGGACAAAACAAAAATAAACGTAAGGTTTCTGGGCTGCTTTGAAAAAGACAATTATCATCTATATTACTTTTAAATCTATGCACACTATGTATCTTTACCGGGTCGATTCAGTGTACAATTTTGTTATGGCGCCTTAACCTTATTATTCATACAAAATGTGTTTGACAATAGTCATGTTTTATTCCACTCAGTTTCCCCAAAGAGGTGCTCCAAAATAGTTTGACAAGATATTGTGAGATTGCAAGAGGGATCTTAAGTATTTATTAGTACAAGTATAACTAAATTGTTTTCCTTGTAGTCTAATAAAGGTTGTAAATTCTTCCATAGTTTCTTAAAAGCATCGATACCTCTCTAGGGGTAGCCTTGGTGACGAGGTATTGTTATCAGACTTAACACAAACATTAAATCTAATCACAAAATCTGCTTAATTCTACATTTCGTCATCCACATCAGTTCATTTCTTGACCCCAATTATACTATTTTAAACCCAGTTTTCAAAGCACGGGTTTGTTTTTTCTCTGTATTCTAGATGATGTATCTATGGGAGGTATGTTTATCTATAAGAGACCACGTGAGAAGAACTTCTTCATGGAAGCTGGCAAGTTTCAGGGGGGTTTCCAGCATCCAAATGACATTCAAGTAAAAAGTCTATACCCGCTAGTTCCTGAATGAATAAATTAGGAGAAACATACACCACCTACTTTGCTTAATTTTGTAAATAATACTCTGTCGGTATCAGTATTAGATGCTCTAAACCCTGTAGCATTTAGGCCTCCTTCTGCCTGTGTTTGACAAATAACAACCATGAATATTTTTTATTTTATTTTACAGTGGTAAAGAACATCAAATCACATCTCTTTTTGGATTTTTGAAAATCTTAATACCAAGATATTTAATCACATCTTTTACATGGATATTACATATGGAGCAGACGCTTTCCAACAGCCACCAATTCACTTTTCTGATGTGTAAAGAAAGACCAGATACAGAGGAAATGATTTGTAAAAGCATTTAATTGCTTTGTCCACCTCTGTGCGCTTTCTCAGAGAGACAGTTGTATCCTCAGCCAATTGGGAACACCTGTAATCTCTTTATCCTATACTTGAATACCCTGAAACTATTTGTTGTAGGAGTGTAAGCAGTGGGAAGAGGAATGGGCTCGTGTCGAATTGCCTTACCCATTCCCAATCTGCAGGAGGTCCCACAACGGCAGGTAGCTGCTCCAGTCGCTGAAGCTCAGTTCGCTGTCGAGGGAGGACGAGGGCTCTGGCTCGGGGGAATCACGGCTCCACAGCTCCTACCTGTTGCAGTGTTTCTGCCCTCCTGATGGCCTCTGTGTTTTAGAAGGATCTGTCTCTTTTCGCTTGCTTACACCACAGGTTTCATCGACGATAGTGTGGATCCTGAGGCAGTGAGTTGTCGGTCTTATTTCTACTGAGAAACAGTTCAAGCACTCACAAAACAATAACCAGGAGATGGTATATGAAAAAGTATTGTAAGACTTGCAGAGTAGATTTGAATAGACAGTGGATGTCAAACTGCGTGCTTGAATATCAGAGATTCAATTAATTCTTTCCTGCAGGTTAACTTCCTGTTTGACATTGTACCACTGTCACTTTTTCACAAACTCGCTGTGTTCTAATTTTGTGTTGAGTGGCAGGAACCTCAGAATCAGATGAAATACTCTTCAGCTCCCCAGAGAGACTGGGGGACTTGCCAGATTTTCAGCTTTATTACCGGGTCCTTCGGCTCAGGGCTGTTGAGCAAAGTGCTCCCCTCTGCTGGAGAGCCACAGGGGCACTACAGAGCGGCCTCGTCTTCCCTGCTCCTGCCCGTGCTTGTGGACGGCCAGCGTGACCGCGCGCAAGACAAGGTAGCGCATTCGTGGTGTAAATACAGAATGTTCACTAGCTGACTGAGGAACGTTACAGAGACGGGAGTATACGTTCTGAAATAATGTGAACCACTGTTACTACACACAGACAGACTACTCAAAAATCACGTGGCTTTTTAAGGTAATTTTGTCTGCCTAAAGTATGTTAGATTTGTCACAGCAAAGAGTTTGAATACTTACAGAATGCAGCAGCTAGAATTGTTACTTGGAGCAGAAAGTATGACCACATAACCCCCATACTTCTCTCTCTTCATTGGCTTCCTATCAGGTACAGGGCGGACTTCAAAATCCTTCTACTTCCTTACAAGGCTCTCAGAGGTCAGGCACCTGTCCTGCCTCGCAGGGATGCTGCAGAGGAGAAATACTGTACACAGCATAGTTTCAAAGGCCTGTCTGTCATGGGCTGGGCACCATGTGAGTTGAGTGCTGCATCAGTGCCATGGATCCCAGAGGGGCATCGTGGATACAGCTATCGTTTAGGAGGACTCTGCAGAGATCTGCATGGGGTACTGACATACAGACAACATGATGGATGGATGGATTAATATCCGCATTTATTTATTTTTTGTTTTTTAATGATATAATGTTAGGATGCCCAAGGGGGTTGGGCAGCCAGTTGACCTTGGACCCCAAGAGGTTTTTTTTCTCCTTACTAAGGAGTTTTTAGTTCCTCTCCTCCGTTGTCTTCTGGTCTTCTGTTCTGTACATTCACAAAATGTATTGTTACTTACACTGTTAAGCGCCTTGGGGCAACCTGGTTGTGAACGGCGCTATATGAAAATAAATTGAATTGAACTGAATGACAGAGTCACGGCTTTTCCAGTTTCCTCTCCTGTTATCTTCTTTATCTGCACTCTCAAACGCAGTGAAACCTTGAACCTTTCAACTGGACCATCAAAATGACTTTTTCCAGGACGGAGACTTGAATGGGATGAAAAAGGAAAAGGCATTATTTGCAGGGAGAAATTAAACTGCTACACGTGATCACTCGCCAAAGAAAGTGATTCATTGGAGTGGAGGTAAAGAAAAACTTGTGAATCAACTTACAAAAGGATACATGTAAGAAATGTTTAACCCTTTGTGTAACAATTTCATATCCCTGCCCTCTGAACACAGAAACCGCTTTCCCCCTCTGAAAACAAACAGGGTCAAGTTCTCACTTAGACCTGCGGCCAGAACCCTGCTCAACAGATGACTGTCTTGGGCATGTGCCTGTGTGTTGTTAGTTTGTGTGCTTTTCTATATACTGCCTACTGCCATGAAACACATGTCCACCTCGGGGATAATGAAGACTCTCTCTCTCAAGAAAACGCAACATATCTGAAAATGAATTTTCTACAAATGTTTTCACCCCTCTGGTGTCAAAGTACTGCATCTGCAGGAAGGGGCGACTCGTCCGTCCATCGTCCAGCAGTCCCACTCTACAGCACATCAGGGAGACGCCTGTGAAATCAGCGCCTTCGGGTTGCTTCACAAATATATTATGTCATACGATGCGTATTTTTAAGGTCACGTTAACTTGCACTGTTTGTGTGTGTTGTGAGTTCCGGTGTGAATGAAACATAGCCGCTGTGATGCAGATCACGTTCAGAGAAACTCCAGCTCTCGGTGTTTAAGAATATTAAACCTTTACTGACCACAGTGGTGTTGAAAGCGAAGCTCCACTCGTGTCTGTCAGGAGCTCTTCAGAGCCTCAGCTGCAGAGACCAGCCTGAAGACGCCCGTCCTTCTCCGATGACTTGAAACCTGACAGGTGATGACAAGGAAAGGTTTTTACTCGTGTGTAGCGACACCTGGAGTGACGGACTGGTTGGCATTGCAGCCACTGGGTCCTTAGTGGAAGAGATACCGGGGTCCCCAGCACTGCTATCACCTCTTCTGTAATCCTCCAATGCTAACAACTGTGTATCTACTCCTGACTCCGACTCCGGACATAAGCAGAGCATGCAAGCTCCACACAGACAGCACCCCAGGAAACCGGACCCATTAGAATGGGGGCAGAGCATGCAAACTCCACACAGACAGCACCCCAGGAAACCGGGCCCATTAGAATGGGGGCAGAGCATGCAAACTCCACACAGACAGCACCCCAGGAAACCAGACCCATGAGAACACGGCCAGGGCGTGTAAGCTCCACACAGACAGCACCCCAGGAAACCGGACCCATTAGAATGGGGGCAGAGCATGCAACCTCCACACAGACAGCACCCCAGGAAACCGGGCCCAGGGTCCCAGCGCTGCCGCCTCTCACCTTTTCACCTCCACATGCAGACTCGCCGAGTAGATTTAAAAAGCTGGCTGTTTACCTCCTGGAGGTCAGATCGCAACAACTTTTACAGCTCCGTTGCCACGGCAACCACGTTTTATTGCCAAAGTAAAATAAACACCAGACTAAGAAACACGACGACAGTGGGTTTGCTTTACGTGCCGGGTCGATAAACCAGCGCTGCAGACACGTGAAATACAAGAAAAAATACACACAAGGGAACACATAAGAGAGACATAGAAATACAAGACACGATAAATACGCTGAAATTGTATGAATATAATTAATTCTAACGTTCAATCAAATCAGCGAAACACATGGGCAGGGCAGCCCGGTGAACTACAGACTACATTACCCACAAGCCCTGTGGGCGACAACATTGTGACGTCATCGACTCGCGTCTCTTGTTTTTTTTTATGAGACGAAAAACTACAAGAAAACGTACCGTAGCAATCGTATTGTCAGGGGTACATGCAATAATACATGTACATTTTATGGAAAAAAAGATTAAACAAGGTAAATGTAGATAAGGTCCGTCCATGCTTCAACGTTCTTACAACTAGACACGGTAACGGTACGTCTTTGACATCTGTTTTAAACTGTTCAAACATGGGTTTCTTCCCACACCACTCCGTTAATTATTATATCGTGCAAGTATAATCATTTAAAAACTACAAACGATATTTTCATCTTACTTTCAATGGGATTCAAATGTAACATAAATTAATTTAAGTCATATCAATATTAGTCTCTTTCTTTATGTAAGTTTGTAAGAGTCCAGAATGTTTCTAAACCACAACATAACCAAAATAAATGTTGTTAGGTTTCAGGGCTGCTTTCAGAAAGGTCACAGTTATCATCTACACTGATTTTCAGTCTCCGCACGTCAAGAGTCAGCCACAGCGCTGTGAGACTCACCTCCATAGACTCGTGTATCTCTGTCGCCGCCCAGTGGACATTTCTCGGAAGTGTCACCGCCCGCCGGGATGCGGACAATCCCGGGACTGAAGCTGTGTGACTGGACAAGAGCCGCCTGCTCCAGTTCCAGGTCAGGTCTGTTGTCATCCTGCTCATAGACGGGTATATGGTATAACGAAATGCGATTTAGCTAGCTCTCAGACGATACGTAGTACAAAAAAACAACAACAATACAATTGTATAATTAAAGAAAGACAGAGACAACAGGCAGTGGGCAAAACAACAAAAGTAACACGTAATGTGCAAAACAACATCAGATGTGCAAAAACATGCATCAATAGAATGAAATAAAAGGATAGAAAATTGTGGGGAGTGAGCTTTTTGACATGTAAGGTAGAGGTAGATGTCAATGTGTGTTTGAGTTGTTGGTAAGAAATCTCCGCGGCGTCACTCAAGTTCAGAGCAGAAACTGGAGCAGAGGCAGCTGGAAGTCCGAACGACGCGTCACTTGAAATCGCGGCGCTGATTGGACAAAAGCTGCCGTCAGTCCGGATCCAGTGGAAGGCTGATCCACTCCGGGTTTTCCTATGCCGACAGTCCGGATCCAGTGGAAGGCTGATCTACTCCGGGTTTTCCTATGCCGACAGTCCGGATCCAGTGGAAGGGTGTTCCACTCCGGGTTTTCCTATGCCGACAGTCCGGATCCAGTGGAAGGCTGATCCATTCCGGGTTTTCCTATGCCGACAGTCCGGATCCAGTGGAAGGCTGATCCACTCCGGGCTTTCCTATGCCGACACTCTATACTCTTCTCCAGAAGCTTAAGGAGAAATTATGAAAAAAAGTTTATGAAAACGTTTTATGAAAAGATCACGGCGCTGGGGTCAATTCACTTTTGAATTGTTTTTTTTACATTTTTTAAAGTAAGCATTAACAAGAACAAAGAATACAATACAAATACAAGTACCTGTCCGTCGCTGAGCTCGGTGTGGTTCCGCTCTCTGCTCGTCGAGCACTGCGGGCTCCTGGAAACCTGTCTTTCAGGGCAGAGAGTTATTAGTGAACTCCAGACACCGCTGGAGAGTGTGTTTACCGGCGAGTCGGCTCACGCTGCTGATAAATTCGACCTCATTGTGTTTTCTTCTTTCTTTATCGTGCAATAATAGAAATCCTTTACGATGCACGCAAGACTACATTACTGATCACCGGAGTACATTATACAGGCAAATAAAGATAAGGACGCACAGCTTTCATGTTGTGATATTTAGACATGGTTTGGAGACGTTCCCTCGTGTGTATTTTGAATTATTCAAATGCGAGTCGCTTCAATTTGGAAGCGCATAATTTCAGTGCATGAGCTTACCTGTTATATTGGGCGAGATTTCACACGGATAATCAAACAAGAACGAGTTTGCCCTGGACTCCATTCCACTGCCGAACCTGAAAGTCAGAGCATGAGAACGGACGTATTGTATGGCGATTGTGGTGTTGCTCGACCACATAAATTAGGCGAGAAGTACAATCTGCTATTACGACATTCGGTCTAATTATTAAATTTTCGATTAGTTCTTATCTTTAGGCTATTTATACATATAATAACGAGCAAGTATAATGATTAAGTCAATGATAAATTATATTTTATATTCGGTTCAGCAGTAGTGAGCAGTAAAATAACATCTATTTCTCACCAATAAATGTCAGAATTAAAAACCTTCTTTACACAATTGTGCCGATCAGTTCAGAGTGTTTTAACAACAGGACGAAACAAAAACAAACATAAGGTTTCTGGGCTGCTTCGAAAAAGACGGTTATCATCTATATTACTTTTAAATCTATGCACACTATGTATCTTTACCGGGTCAATTCAATGTACAATTGTGTAATGATGCCACCTTAACCTTAACCTTCATACAATATTTGTTTGACAATAGTCATGTTTTTTTCCAGTTATTTAGTTTCCCCAAAGAGGTGCTCCAAAATAGTTTGACAAGATATTGTGAGATTGCAAGAGGGATCTTAAATATCTATTAGTACAAGTGCAACTAAATCTGTTTCCTTGTAGTCTAATAAAGGTTGTAAATTCTTCCATAGTTTCTTAAAAGCATCGCTACCTCTCTAGGGGTAGCCTTGGTTACGAGGTATTGTTATCAGACTTAACACAAACATTAAATCTAATCACAAAATCTGCTTAATTCTACATTTCGTCATCCACATCAGTTAATTTCGTGACCCCAATTATACTATTTTAAACCCAGTTTTCAAAGCACGGGTTTATGTCTCAAAGTTATTTCTCTGTATTCTAGATGATGCATCTATGGGGGGTATGTTTATCCGTAAGAGACCACGTGAGAACTTCATGGAAGCTGGCAAGTTTGGGGGGGGGTTCCTAGCATCCAAATGACATTCAAGTAAAACTCTATGCCCTCTACTTCCTGAAAGATTAAATTAGGGGAAACATACACCACCTACACTGCTCAATTTTGTAAATAATTCTCTATCGGTATCAATACTAGATGCTCTACAACCTGAAGCATTTAGGCCTCCTTCTGTCTGTGTTTGACAAATAACAACCATGAATAAAGTTTTTTTTTTATTTTACTAAAGAAGAGAACATCAAATCACAAATCACATTTTTGAAAATCTTAATACCAAGAAATGTAATCGCATCTTTTACATGGTTATTACATGTGGAGCAGACACTTTCCAACAGCCACCAATTCACTTTTCTGATGTGTAAAGAAAGACCAGATACAGAGGAAATGACTTGTAAACACACTTAATTGCTTTGTCCACCTCTGTGCGCTTTCTCAGAGAGACAGTTGTATCCTCAGCCAATTGGGAACACCTGTAATCTCTTTATCCTGTACTTGAACACCCTGAAACTATTTGTTATAGGAGTGTAGGCAGTGGGAAGAGGAATGGGCTCGTGTCGAATTGCCTTACCCATTCCCAATCTGCAGGAGGTCCCACGACGGCAGGTAGCTGCTCCAGTCGCTGGAGCTCAGTTCGCTGTCGAGGGAGGACGAGGGCTCTGGCTCGGGGGAATCACGGCTCCACAGCTCCTACCTGTTGAAGAGTGTTTCTGCCCTCCCGATGGCCTCTGTGTTTTAGAAGGATCTGTCTCTTTTCGCTTGCTTACACCACAGGTTTCATCGACGATAGCGTGCATCCTGGAGCAGTGAGTTATCGGTCTTATTTCTACTGAGAAACAGTTCAAGCCCTCACAAAACAATAACCAGGAGACGGTATATGAAAAAGTATTGTAAGACTTGCAGAGCAGATTTGAATAGACCGTGGACGTCACACTGCGTGCTTGAATATCAGAGATTCAGTTCATTCTTTCCTGCAGGTTAACTTCCTTTTTGACATTGTACCGCTGTCACTTCTTCACAAACTCATAACTCGCCGTGTTCAATTTTGTGTTGAGTTACAGGAACCTCAGCATCAGATGAAATACTCTTCAGCGCCCCAGGGAGACTGGAGGACTGGCCAGATTTTCAGCTTTATCACCGGGTCCTTCGGCTCAGGGCTGTTGAGCAAAGTGCTCCCCTCTGCTGGAGAGCCACAGGGGCACTACAGAGCGGCCTCGTCTTCCCTGCTCCTGCCCGTGCTTGTGGACGGCCAGCGTGACCGCGCGCAAGACAAGGTAGCGCATTCGTGGTGTAAATACAGAATGTTCCCTAGCTGACTGAGGAACGTTACAGAGACGGGAGTATACGTTCTGAAATAATGTGAACCACTGTTACTACACACAGACAGACTACTCAAAAATCACGTGGCTTTTTAAGGTCATTTTGTCTGCCTAAAGTATGTTAGATTTGTCACAGCAAAGAGTTTGAATACTTACAGAATGCAGCAGCTAGAATTGTTACTTGGAGCAGAAAGTATGACCACATAACCCCCATACTTATCTCTCTTCATTGGCTTCCTATCAGGTACAGGGCGGACTTCAAAATCCTTCTACTTACTTACAAGGCTCTCAGAGGTCAGGCACCTGTCCTGCCTCGCAGGGATGCTGCAGAGGAGAAATACTGTACACAGCATGGTTTCAGAGGCCTGTCTGTCATGGGCTGGGCACCATGCGAGTTGAATGCTGCATCAGTGCCATGGATCCAAGAGGGGCATCGTGGATACAGCTATCGTTTAGGAGGATTCTGCTGGTCTGCAGAGACCTGCATGGGGTACTGACATACAGACGACGTGATGGATGGATGGATTAATACCCGCATTCATTTATTTCTTTTTTTTAATGATCTAATGTTAGCATGCCCAAAGGGGTTGGGCCGCCAGTTGACCTTGGACCCCTAGAGGATTTTATTCTACTTACTGAAGAGTCTTTGGTTCCTTTCCTCCATTGTCTTCAGTTCTGTATTCACAAAATGTATATTTACTTGCATTGTTAAGCGCCTTGGGGCAACCTTGTTGTGAAAGGCGCTATATGAAAATAAATTGAATTGAATTGAGTGACAGAGTCACGGCTTTTCCAGTTTCCTCTCCTATTATCTTCTTTATCTGCACTCTCAAACGCAGTGAAACCTTGAACCTTTCAACGGGACCACTGTCGTTCTACATCAAAATGACTTTAACTAGGATGGAGACTTGAATGGGATGAAAAAGGAAAAGGCATTACTTGCAGGAAGAAATTAAACTGTTACACGTGATCACTTGCTAAACAAAGTGATTCATTGGAGTGGAGGCGGTGAAAGCTTTGTGAATCAACTTACAAAAGGATACATGTAAGAAACGTAGCTCCCCTTGAAAAATCTATGAGCGTTATGTGGAGGTGAAAGTATTGTTCAATTATTGTAATAAAGCTCACTCAATTAAGACCCATGTTGGAAAAGTACCAGAGTATTCTCATCTAAGAGGAAATACTAACAAGTAGGATGTTAAAATGAAAAGCATTAAAAACTGAATGATCTTCAGTAGCTAAATGATTATTGAGCTCTGGGTCACAGTGCTCCTGAAAAAAATCAAATTTCAGCAGAGACACCCACGGACAGCAGGTGAGCACCAAGCTGAGCCAGTGTATAAGTGGATGAATCACAGTTTCAAGGAGCTTTTTTCAGTTTTGTTCCACTGATCGGCCAACACGGGGGGCACTTCAGTCTTACTCGCCCTATTGCATTAAGAAACTGTACAACATTCTCCAATAAGAACTTGCGACCTCACCTCACGAAAAGCAATGTGCGTAGCAGGGAAAGACTGGACTCCCACCGGGGATTTTTGCTTTTCATCCCGATGGTGATGTGCACTATATAGAACGTTGCTGGACCCATGTGCAATTGGTGTCATTTCTAATCTAGAGGTCGAAGCTGTGAAACTTTCAAAGAGATGGAAGATCTCTTGCGAGACACCGATTCACAGAAGGGGCTAATGAGATCTTTGCTTGAAGTCTCATTGTGCTGCACTATTTCATTTTTCAGGGGGCACGACTCACAGGCATCTAAAATCATTTCAGTGACGGACTAAACAGGCCTCTAGCAAAGACTCGGGAACGGACACAGACCTTATCATCTCTGCTCCCCGGGAAGCGTACAGAGATCACATTAGACGTGTTGCTCAAGCTCTTTATTGTCACGTACAGTAAACCCAGCAGTCTGGTCAGTGCGGGATGTGTTCTGTCCTGACGGCAGGGTCAGCAGCCAGAGGAGACCTGAAACACAAGACGGAGAGGTAAGACATTGATTCCGACAGAGAGAGCTTTCACACCGGATTACTGACAAGAGGAGCAATAAGAGAAGAGTTATAAAGACACGCCGAAGAGAATATTCTCATCTAAGAGGAAATATTAACAAGTAGGATGTTAAAATGAAAAGCATTAAAAACTGATCTTTTTAAGATGAACAAAACATGATCTTCAGTAGCGAAATGATTACTGAGCTCTGGGTCACGGTGCTCTTGAAAAAAAATCAAATTTGAGCAGAGACACCCACGGACAGCAGGTGAGTGAATGAGTTGTTTATTTTGTTTCCTGTGAATTGTGTAGAATTCACAACGTTTTCCATTTGTACAGGAAAACCACTGAGAGCAGATTCACTTCTTCTGCACTAGAATGAATGATTTCCATCTTCACTCTAGGGTACTGTACTTTATAGCACTGTATTGTATTCTGCATATATGTCTGTTATTTATACATTTTCTTTCTCACTTTGTCTCTCTGTCCATTTGTATCAGTTTTTTGGAGAGCACCATCACACCAGCATCACAACAACATTTATTCTACTGCCTTATTAAGCAAATGTCTCTACTGAATTCTTTTGATATATAAAACATATTTTTTGACATGATATACACAAATGGCTAATTATACTTTCCGATTATATTTCCATCTTAGAAATGAAGCATTTCTCTCCTGCAGTTTGAGGGCTGAATCTTCTCTCTCTCTCTTACACACTTTGTTCACGAATGATTACAAGAGCAAACACATAGACTGACTTCTCACAAAAAAGTGTGTCGATGACACAGTCCTGGTCAGCTTACTAAAGGACCCCGAAAATCACCACGGGCCATTCTGAACAGTTTCACGGAATGGTCTGTTGACTTCTCTTTGATGGTTCATGTTACAAGAGCAAAACAATACTCACCGATTTGAGGATAATTGCGCCATCCCTCCAGCCTACTGAAATGAACCGTCAGACTGCAGAAGCTGTCAGTGACTACAGGTCCTTGGGACTGGTCAGAGAAACCTGAGATGAGACAAACGTTGTGAGACCATTTATAAGCTTGTGACCTCAAATTAAACAGAAGTCAGACATTTTCAAAGGGGGCAACACCGCGGCACAGTGGTTAGCATCGCTGCCTCATAGCACCGGGGCCCTGGGTTTGATTCCGGGGGTGCTGTCTGTGTGGAGTCTGCATGTTTGTTCACGCTGCAGGGGATACCTCACCCCCACAGGGCACACAGACACAAACTCACACCACAGCCCATTTTTCCACAACACAATCAACCCGCCAGTATCAGTTTGTGTTCAGTGCTGGGGAGGTGCCTTGTCCTCGCAGAACAAAAACAAGGTGATCAGGACTGACGGCAAGATTCAGGTATTCAAGTACCCAGTAAATCCAGGGCTCAAATGGGGGAACTGTTTCACGAGCTACACAATATCCTCACACATGATGACAGAGCCTCGGAAAGCCGTGTGGAGGGTGAGGTGCTCGTACCCAGCCGGAGTTAAAAGACCACGCATTGAGCACTATCGATCTATCCAACCCAGAAAAGCACACATCTCTGTGATACAGAGGCTAAAGCAACATGTGAGTAAAGGATTTTGAATCAGCAATTGTGCTGATGAGCCAGTCAGCAATTTTTCAGAAACAGCAAAAATGTCAGCCTCCAGGAGCTGCAGAAGACTGTGAGATATAAAGGAGTGAAACCAGGGCAGGAGAAACCGATTCCTCGTGCAGGAAGCTGAGGAAAAAGATGCACACCCTGCAGACTGAAAGGAAGACGGCACAAACTATCGGTAATGTCAGCCTCGAAGAAAGTGTAGTGCAGTGTGAGTTGCAACTAAGTTTTTGTTCAATATTTTTTTGGTCTGAAAGAGACTATTTTGATTAGATGCATGCAATTCTATTTCGTTCTCATTCTCTGTCTTTTTATGTCTTATTTGGATCACACCATAAAGTTCATAACCCAGCCAGTTGCTTTGGCTCGGAAAGCATCCCTCAGCAGGGACAGCCCTGATCCCCAAACACAGGGCTGCCCTTCCCACTGCCCGTCTGCTCTCTGCCCAGTGGAAGTAGTGCTTCTGCCCCGCAGCTGTGTGAGAGAAGTTGAGCTGAGAACACTAACCCACCTCTGGAGAGGGAAGAGTCTCAGCTGGAGGGGAGGAGGAGCTGCCGGGCTGCCGCAGACAAGGCGCCGCTGAAATGATATAGAAATCTTTTAGAATCAAACGTCACCTGGCTCAGTGTTTAAGCTATAGTACATGATCACGTTAGATTATTAAAACATGCAGACTGCCATCTCCATTCTGTACAAACAAAGGGTTTTCCATTGTAGAAAACACCACCGCATATCCAAAGCGGAGTGCACTGGGACTGCGGTCCAGAGAAACCCATCATGTTACAAGAACTGGAGGCCATTTCACACCGAAACTGTAGAATAGGATTCTTTCTGCACACCCAGTACTTGGGGCTGTGTCAGAGGCTCCTCACCGGAAGAGACGTGCATTCCTGTTTGGCTCCTCTGGTTCTGCGATGATTTTAGACGTCGAATCGGGCAGGAGGCAGGCGCTCCTCGGAAGCTCTCGTCCCCTGCTATAACTGGGACCACGCGATGGCACAACTGCTTCCTCCATACAAACAGAAACTTCAAACAACGAAACCCAACAAGAACTCTGTGCACACCTGGACTCCTGCTGCAGCTGAGGAGCTGTCACGCACACACCTCCTGTTGCTCACAGAGAGAAACAGGCCCAGGGTCCGAGCACTGCCACCCACTGCGCCGCGGTCTCTCACCTTGACGCGACCGGAGACTCGCCGATTAGATTAAAAAAGCCGGCTGTTTACCTGCTGGAGCTCAGATCGCAACAACTTTTACAGCTCCGTTGCCACGGCAACCACGTTTTATTGACAAAGTAAAATAAACACCGGAGAAAAGTTTGCAAACAAGACGGGAGCTAAGAAACACGAGGACAGTGGGTTTGCTTCATGTGCCGGGTCGATAAACCAGCGCTGCAGACACGTGAAATAAAAGAAAACATACACACAAGGGAACACATAAGAGAGACATAGAAATACAAGACACGATAAATACGCTGAAATTGTATGAATATAATTAATTCTAACGTTCAATCAAATCAGCGAAACACGTGGGCAGTGTTTGGCAGTGTTATGAGACCAAAAACTACAAGAAAACATAACGCAGCAATCGTATTGTCAGGGGTACATGCAATAATACATGTACATGTTATGGAAAAAAAGATTAAACAAGGTAAATGCAGATAAGGTCCGTCCATGCTTCAACGTTCTTACAACTAGACACGGTACGGTACGTCTTGACATCTGTTTCAAACTGTTCAAACATGGGTTTCTTCCCACACCAATCCGTTAATTATTATATCGTGCAAGTATAATCATTTAAAAAATACAAACGATATTTCTATCTTACTTTCAATGGGATTCAAATGTAACATAAATTAATTTATTTAAAAGACATATCAATATTAGTCTCTTTCTTTATATAAGTTTTTAAAACAGTCCAGAATGTTTCTAAACCACAACATAACCAAAATAAATGTTGTTAGGTTTCAGGGCTGCTTTCAGAAAGGTCACAGTTATCATCTACACTGATTTTCAATCTCCGCACGTCAAGAGTCAGCCACAGCGCTGTGAGACTCGCCTCCATAGACTCGTGTATCTCTGTCGCCGCCCAGTGGACATTTCTCGGAAGTGTCACCGCCCGCCGGGATGCGGACAATCCCGGGACTGAAGCTGTGTGACTGGACAAGAGCCGCCTGCTCCAGTTCCAGGTCAGGTCTGTTGTCATCCTGCTCATAGACGGGTATATGGTATAACGAAATGCGATTTAGCTAGCTCTCAGACGATACGTAGTACAAAACAACAACAACAATACAATTGTATAATTAAAGAAAGACAGAGACAACAGGCAGTGGGCAAAACAACAAAAGTAACACGTAATGTGCAAAACAACATCAGATGTGCAAAAACATGCATCAACAGAATGAAATAAAAGGATAGAAAATTGTGGGGAGTGAGCTTTTTGACATGTAAGGTAGAGGTAGATGTCAATGTGTGTTTGAGTTGTTGGCAAGAAATCTCCGCGGCGTCACTCAAGTTCAGAGCAGAAACTGGAGCAGAGGCAGCTGGAAGTCCGAACGACGCGTCACTTGAAATCGCGGCGCTGATTGGACAAAAGCTGCTGACAGTCCGGATCCAGTGGACGGCTGATCCACTCCGGGTTTTCCTATGCCGACAGTCCGGATCCAGTGGACGGCTGATCCACTCCGGGTTTTCCTATGCCGTCAGTCCGGATCCAGTGGAAGGCTGATCCACTCCGGGGTTTCCTATACCGAAAGTCCGAATCCAGTAGAAGGCTGATCCACTCTGGGTTTTCTGCCGACACTCTATACTCTTCTCCAGAAGTTTATGAAAACGTTTTATGAAAAGATCACGGCGCTGGGGTCAATGTGGGACGCCGGATCTACGCGGAAGCAGCCGGAAGTCAGAACAACGCGTCACTTTTGAATTGTTTTTTTTTTACATTTTTTAAAGTAAGCATTAACAAGAACAAAGAATACAATACAAATACAAGTACCGGTCTGTCGCTGAGCTCGGTGTGGTTCCGCTCTCTGCTCGTCAAGCACTGCGGGCTCCTGGAAACCTGTCTTTCAGGGCAGAGAGTTATTAGTGAACTCCAGACACCGCTGGAGAGTGTGTTTACCGGCGAGTCGGCTCATGCTGCTGATCAATTCGACCTCATTGTGTTTTCTTCTTTCTTTATCGTGCAATAATAGAAATGTTTTACGATGCACGCAAGACTGCATTACAGATCACCGGAGTACATTATACAGGCAAATAAAGAGAAGGTACGCACAGCTTTCATGTTGTGATATTTAGACATGGTTTGGAGACGTTCCCTCGTGTGTATTTTGAATTATTCAAATGCGAGTCTCTTCCATTTGGAAGCGCATAATTTCAGTGCATGAGCTACCTGTTATATTCGGCGAGATGTCACACGGATAATCAAACAAGAACGAGTTTTGCCCTTCAATCGAATCAGCGAAACAAGTGGGCAGTGCAGCCAGGAGAACTACAGAGACTGACTACATTACCCATACGCCATGTGGGCGACATCCTTCTGACGTCACCGACTCGCGTCTTTGAAGTTTATTTTATTTATTTATTTTGTCTTTTGTATTATATAACTTTAATACTTTACCCTTGTTTGCAATGTATTATTTGTTGTTGATAATGCTTTTTTTAATAGAAACAAAAAAACTATTAATACGTATATTCTTAACGGTATTTTAAATAAAAAAAACTGTAGGTGAAATTTTGCTTCATGACCACCAAGTGGCGCCAATGGCACATTATTGTAAAAATCATAATTTCTAAGACAATTTTTCCTTTTTAATTCCAATGATCGGCCATCAGAGGCGCACTTCACTCGTCCTACTGCTTCTAATGAATTAAAAATTGCTTACCCTTATATAGCGCTATACTGAACAGGAAAATGAAGCCCACGCACTGTGGATTTGAAAAAAAACCTATTTTGTGAAAATATAAAGTTTCACCATGAATTATTTGTGAGAAAACTTTAAATTGTCTGGTGGTAAGTATTTGTAATATAGGATTGCCCATTTCTGTTCTAAAACACGAGATGGAAGTTTAACATGCGTGATTCACTGAGGTGGAGGGGTGGAAAATGACTGAAAGAAGTCTTGCGATGCTGTATTAATGCTTGACCCAACTGCAGCTCAGACCTGGAGCAAAGCCTGCTCAAACTCCTCAACCTCGTCCTGACGGCTGGCTGTTTCCCTGAGGCCTGGAATCAAGGACTGATCACGCCCGTCTGTAAGAATGGAGACAGACTCGACCCCAACAGGTACCAGGGCTTCAGTGTGAACAGTAACCTGGGGAAGGAACTCTGTCGTATCTTGAATATCTGATTACCGGCCCTCCTTACTGAGCACAATGTCCTGCATTCGAGTCAGACCGGCTTCCTACCAAACCCCCACACATTCCAACACATTCACACCTGGGCTCTGATGGCCCATCTGGACCCAGAACAGTAACGCCTGGCACTACTGGAGCAGGACTGTCATACCTGGGCACTGCCAGCCCATCTAGACCAAGAACAGCAGAGCCTGGAACTGCTGGAGCAGGACTGTCAGACCTGGGCACTGACAGCCCTTCTGCATGAGACCAGAGTCATGCTTTTCCAGAAGAGATCCAGATCTCCGGAAAACAGTTACAACTTCACACTGAACAACAACACTTGGGAACCCAACCTACTACACATACCTCTGACTGACAATCAGTTCATCTGGGAGTTTTCCTGGCAGTGAAGTCACTGAAGGAGCAGGCACACAGGGCTTTCCATGCCAGTAAAAGGAGGCTCTACAACATCAGTCCCCCAAATACAACTGGCTCTGAATATTAAAAAGTGCAATCGAACCATTTGCCCTATGCAGCAGGGAAGTGTGGGATCCCTTCACTGAGCAAGATGACACTAAATGAGACAAACAGCCCGTAGATACTCCATGCACAGAGTTCTGAAAAAACATCCTCCCAACTGGAATGCTACAGAATCCTAAACAGACAATACACACAACACACACTAACTCTGTTAACCATAACATAATGAGATGGTACCATTCATTTTTAACAAATCGTACACAGTATGTCAGGCTCAACAAAACTCTTTCCGCGTCACGATCTATGAGCTCAGGTGCCCCTCAGGGCTGTGTGAGCTCTCCAGTTCTGTTCACACTTTATACAAATGATTGTACAAGCAGTAGTCAAAGCAACTTCATTTTCAAATTCTCAGATGACAGTTGTTCTGAACAGCATCGCCAGTTAATGCATAGAGGTAGCAGCTTATCTGTATACATGTCAGAAGTCTAAAGGTTTGTGCAATGGTGTGACAACAATAGCCTAATTCTCAATGTTAAAAAAACAAACGAAATAGTTTTTGACCCCAGAGCAGTTGGTGATCACACGCATGTAGTAATCCACAATGAATTTGTCACTCAGGTTGATTCATATAAGTACTTAGGTGTACACATAGGCAGTAACCTACTCGTGTTGAGAGTGTCTGGTCTGCTGCAGAGTTTACATTTCCCGCGAAGACTAAGAGTGCCTGGGGTTGGACAAGAAGTAATGCTACTTTTCTACCGTGCTGTAATCGAGAGCATTATCAGATATGGTATTACAGTGTATCTGTACTGAACTATCAGTTCATTTAAAATCACAAATAACCGCCTCTTCCAGACAGCTTTGAAGGTCATGGGAGTGAAACGGCATCTCTCCTTGCAGACAATCTTTGAAAAGTCCCTCATCAAACAGGCAGGAAGAAATATATCAGATCCCTCCCACATCCTCAGCTCTGAATACCAACCTCTTCCTTCTGTCAAACGTTTTTAGGTTCCCAAATATAAGTCAAACAGATACAAACATACCTGTGTTCCACTATCCATTAAAGCTGCCAATGCAAATGTCAAGGATAAACACAATTTTGACTCTTACAACCCACTTGAGTGCGATATGTTTTGTGATGTGTTATAAAAGCTACATGTTGCTATGTGTTATATTGTACAGGTGCAATAGAGCGATGTGCAATGTTTGTCTTTTCTTCTTTTTTTTTGTTTGCATTCTATTTAAATGGACAGGAGTGCTGGGTGTCCACACAAAATTTCCCTCGGGGGACAATGAAATCTTATCTTATCTAGCTGGATATTTGTCCAGGCTAAGAACCAGCAGAGAGATACAGACTCTGACAAGTACAGGTTCAGAGACCACAATCAGGCAATAGCAACTGTGTGATGAAGACCCAAATGTATCCCACACCTGCCTGAGGAACAGACAGTGAGCCTGTATCTCAGTAATAATAATACAGTGTGTGATCTCAACAGATGACTGTCTTGGGCATGTGCCTGTGTGTTGTTAGTTTGTGTGCTTTTCTATATACTGCCTACTGCCATGAAACACATGCCCACCTCGGGGATAATGAAGACTCCCTCTCTCAAGAAAACACAACGTATCTGAAAATGAATTTTCTACAAATGTTTTCACCCCTCTGGTGTCAAAGTACTGCATCTGCAGGAAGGGGCGACTCGTCTGTCCATCGTCCAGCAGTCCCACTCTACAGCACATCAGGGAGACGCCTGTGAAATCAGCGCCTTCGGGTTGCTTCACAAATATATTATGTCATACGATGCGTATTTTTAAGGTCACGTTAACTTGCACTGTTTGTGTGTGTTGTGAGTTCCGGTGTGAATGAAACATAGCTGCTGTGATGCAGATCACGTTCAGAGAAACTCCAGCTCTCGGTGTTTAAGAATATTAAACCTTTACTGACCACAGTGGTGTTGAAAGCGAAGCTCCACTCGTGTCTGTCAGGAGCTCCTCAGAGCCTCAGCTGCAGAGACCAGCCTGAAGACGCCCGTCCTTCTCCGATGACTTGAAACCTGACAGGTGATGAACAGGAACGGTTTTTACTCGTGTGTAGCGACACCTGTACTGACGGACTGGTTGGCATTGCAGCCTCGCAGCGCCTGGGCCCTGGCTTTCTCCTCGACTGCGATACGATCAGGTGGGGATTTTTTTCCTGGGGGTTTTAGTGGTACACCTTGACTTGCAAATTCATTTATATATATGACAATTTTTTAGTTGTTTTAAAGAACCTGGAGTGACGGACTGGTTGGCATTGCAGCCACTGTGTCCTTAGTGGAAGAGATACCGGGGTCCCCAGCACTGCTATCACCTCTTCTGTAATCCTCCAATGCTAACAACTGTGTATCTACTGCTGACTCCGACTCCGGACATAAGCAGAGCATGCAAGCTCCACACAGACAGCACCCCAGGAAACCAGACCCATGAGAACACGGCCAGGGCGTGTAAGCTCCACACAGACAGCACCCCAGGAAACCGGACCCATTAGAATGGGGGCAGAGCATGCAAGCTCCACACAGACAGCACCCCAGGAAACCAGACCCATGAGAACACGGCCAGGGCGTGCAAGCTCCACACAGACAGCACCCCAGGAAACCAGACCCATTAGAATGGGGGCAGAGCATGCAAACTCCACACAGACAGCACCCCAGGAAACCGGACCCATTAGAATGCGGGCAGAGCATGCAAACTCCACACAGACAGCACCCCAGGAAACCGGACCCATTAGGATGGGGGCAGAGCATGCAAACTCCACACAGACAGCACCCCAGGAAACCGGACCCATTAGAATGGGGGCAGAGCATGCAAACTCCACACAGACAGCACCCCAGGAAACAGGACCCATTAGAATGGGGGCAGAGCATGCAAACTCCACACAGACAGCACCCCAGGAAACCGGGCCCAGGGTCCCAGCGCTGCCGTCTCTCCCCTTTTCACCTCCACATGCAGATAAGGACGCGACCGGAGACTCGCCGATTAGATTTAAAAAGCTGGCTGTTTACCTCCTGGAGGTCAGATCGCAACAACTTTTACAGCTCCGTTGCCACGGCAACCACGTTTTATTGCCAAAGTAAAATAAACACCGGAGAAAAGTTTGCAAACAAGACGGGAGCTAAGAAACACGACGACAGTGGGTTTGCTTTACGTGCCGGGTCGATAAACCAGCTCTGCAGACACGTGAAATACAAGAAAAAATACACACAAGGGAACACATAAGAGAGACATAGAAATACAAGACACGATAAATACGCTGAAATTGTATGAATATAATTAATTCTAACGTTTAATCAAATCAGCGAAACACATGGGCAGGGCAGCCCGGTGAACTACAGACTACATTACCCACAAGCCCTGTGGGCGACAACATTGTGACGTCATCGACTCGCGTCTCTTGTTTTTTTTATGAGACGAAAAACTACAAGAAAACGTACCGTAGCAATCGTATTGTCAGGGGTACATGCAATAATACATGTACATTTTATGGAAAAAAAGATTAAACAAGGTAAATGCAGATAAGGTCCGTCCATGCTTCAACGTTCTTACAACTAGACACGGTTACGGTACGTCTTGACATCTGTTTTAAAAATGGGTTTCTTCCCACACCACTCCGTTAATTATTATATCGTGCAAGTATAATCATTTAAAAACTACAAACGATATTTTCATCATACTTTCAATGGGATTCAAATGTAACATAAATTAATTTAAGTCATATCAATATTAGTCTCTTTCTTTATGTAAGTTTGTAAAAGAGTCCAGAATGTTTCTAAACCACAACATAACCAAAATAAATGTTGTTAGGTTTCAGGGCTGCTTTCAGAAAGGTCACAGTTATCATCTACGCTGATTTTCAATCTCCGCACGTCAAGAGTCAGCCACAGCGCTGTGAGACTCACCTCCATAGACTCGTGTATCTCTGTCGCCGCCCAGTGGACATTTCTCGGAAGTGTCACCGCCCGCCGGGATGCGGACAATCCCGGGACTGAAGCTGTGTGACTGGACAAGAGCCGCCTGCTCCAGTTCCAGGTCAGGTCTGTTGTCATCCTGCTCATAGACGGGTATATGGTATAACGAAATGCGATTTAGCTAGCTCTCAGACGATACGTAGTACAAAAAAACGACAACAATACAATTGTATCATAAAAGAAAGACAGAGACAACAGGCAGTGGGCAAAACAACAAAAGTAACACGTAATGTGCAAAACAACATCAGATGTGCAAAAACATGCATCAACAGAATGAAATAAAAGGATAGAAAATTGTGGGGAGTGAGCTTGTTGACATGTAAGGTAGAGGTAGATGTCAATGTGTGTTTGAGTTGTTGGTAAGAAATCTCCGCGGCGTCACTCAAGTTCAGAGCAGAAACTGGAGCAGAGGCAGCTGGAAGTCCGAACGACGCGTCACTTGAAATCGCGGCGCTGATTGGACAAAAGCTGCTGACAGTCCAGATCCAGTGGAAGGCTGAACCACTCCGGGTTTTCCTCTGCCGACAGTCTATACTCTTCTCCAGAAGTTTAAGGAGAAATTATGAAAAAAAGTTCATGAAAACGTTTTATGAAAAGATCACGGCGCTGGGGTCAATGTGGGACGCCGGATCTACGCGGAAGCAGCCGGAAGTCAGAACAACGCGTCACTTTTGAAGTGTTTTTTTTTACATTTTTTAAAGTAAGCATTAACTAGAACAAAGAATACAATACAAATACAAGTACCGGTCTGTCGCTGAGCTCGGTGTGGTTCCGCTCTCTGCTCGTCAAGCACTGCGGGCTCCTGGAAACCTGTCTTTCAGGGCAGAGAGTTATTAGTGAACTCCAGACACCGCTGGAGAGTGTGTTTACCGGCGAGTCGGCTCACGCTGCTGATCAATTCGACCTCATTGTGTTTTCTTCTTTCTTTATCGTGCAATAATAGAAATGCTCTACGATGCACGCAAGACTACATTACTGATCACCGGAGTACATTATACAGGCAAATAAAGAGAAGGTACGCACAGCTTTCATGTTGTGATATTTAGACATGGTTTGGAGACGTTCCCTCGTGTGTATTTTGAATTATTCAAATGCCAGTCTCTTCTATTTGGAAGCGCATAATTTCAGTGCATGAGCTACCTGTTATATTGGACGAGATGTCACACGGATAATCAAACAAGAACGAGTTTTGCCCTTCAATCGAATCAGCGAAACAAGTGGGCAGTGCAGCCAGGAGAACTACAGAGACTGACTACATTACCCATACGCCATGTGGGCGACATCCTTCTGACGTCACCGACTCGCGTCTTTGAAGTTTATTTTATTTATTTTGTCTTTTGTATTATATAACTTTAATACTTTACCCTTGTTTGCAATGTATTATTTGTTGTTGATAATGCTTTTTTTAATAGAAACAAAAAAACTATTAATACGTATATTCTTAACGGTATTTTAAATAAAAAAAACTGTAGGTGAAATTTTGCTTCATGACCACCAAGTGGCGCCATTGGCACATTATTGTAAAAATCATAATTTCTAAGACAATTTTTCCTTTTTAATTCCAATGATCGGCCATCAGAGGCGCACTTCACTCGTCCTACTGCTTCTAATGAATTAAAAATTGCTTACCCTTATATAGCGCTATACTGGACAGGAAAATGAAGCCCACGCACTGTGGATTTGAAAAAAAACCTATTTTGTGAAAATATAAAGTTTCACCATGAATTATTTGTGAGAAAACTTTAAATTGTCTGGTGGTAAGTATTTGTACTTCCTATAATCCTATAAGTATTATAGGATTGCCCATTTCTGTTCTAAAACACGAGATGGAAGTTTAACATGCGTGATTCACCGAGGTGGAGGGGTGGAAAATGACTAAAGAAGTCTTGCGATGCTGTATTAATGCTTGACCCAACTGCAGCTCAGACCTGGAGCAAAGCCTGCTCAAACTCCTCAACCTCGTCCTGACGGCTGGCTGTTTCCCTGAGGCCTGGAATCAAGGACTGATCACGCCCGTCTGTAAGAATGGAGACAGACTCGACCCCAACAGGTACCAGGGCTTCAGTGTGAACAGTAACCTGGGGAAGGAACTCTGTCGTATCTTGAATATCTGATTACCGGCCCTCCTTACTGAGCACAATGTCCTGCATTCGAGTCAGACCGGCTTCCTACCAAACCCCCACACATTCCAACACATTCACACCTGGGCTCTGATGGCCCATCTGGACCCAGAACAGTAACGCCTGGCACTACTGGAGCAGGACTGTCATACCTGGGCACTGCCAGCCCATCTAGACCAAGAACAGCAGAGCCTGGAACTGCTGGAGCAGGACTGTCAGACCTGGGCACTGACAGCCCTTCTGCATGAGACCAGAGTCATGCTTTTCCAGAAGAGATCCAGATCTCCGGAAAACAGTTACAACTTCACACTGAACAACAACACTTGGGAACCCAACCTACTACACATACCTCTGACTGACAAGCAGTTCATCTGGGAGTTTTCCTGGCAGTGAAGTCACTGAAGGAGCAGGCACACAGGGCTTTCCATGCCAGTAAAAGGAGGCTCTACAACATCAGTCCCCCAAATACAACTGGCTCTGAATATTAAAAAGTGCAATCGAACCATTTGCCCTATGCAGCAGGGAAGTGTGGGATCCCTTCACTGAGCAAGATGACACTAAATGAGACAAACAGCCCGTAGATACTCCATGCACAGAGTTCTGAAAAAACATCCTCCCAACTGGAATGCTACAGAATCCTAAACAGACAATACACACAACACACACTAACTCTGTTAACCAGAACATTATGAGATGGTACCATTCATTTTTAACAAATCGTACACAGTATGTCAGGCTCAACAAAACTCTTTCCGCGTCACGATCTATGAGCTCAGGTGCCCCTCAGGGCTGTGTGAGCTCTCCAGTTCTGTTCACACTTTATACAAATGATTGTACAAGCAGTAGTCAAAGCAACTTCATTTTCAAATTCTCAGATGACAGTTGTTCTGAACAGCATCGCCAGTTAATGCATAGAGGTAGCAGCTTATCTGTATACATGTCAGAAGTCTAAAGGTTTGTGCAATGGTGTGACAACAATAGCCTAATTCTCAATGTTAAAAAAACAAACGAAATAGTTTTTGATCCCAGAGCAGTTGGTGATCACACGCATGTAGTAATCCACAATGAATTTGTCACTCAGGTTGATTCATATAAGTACTTAGGTGTACACATAGGCAGTAACCTACTCGTGTTGAGAGTGTCTGGTCTGCTGCAGAGTTTACATTTCCCGCGAAGACTAAGAGTGCTTGGGGTTGGACAAGAAGTAATGCTACTCTTCTACCGTGCTGTAATCGAGAGCATTATCAGATATGGTATTACAGTGTATCTGTACTGAACTATCAGTTCATTTAAAATCACAAATAACCGCCTCTTCCAGACAGCTTTGAAGGTCATGGGAGTGAAACGGCATCTCTCCTTGCAGACAATCTTTGAAAAGTCCCTCATCAAACAGGCAGGAAGAAATATATCAGATCCCTCCCACATCCTCAGCTCTGAATACCAACCTCTTCCTTCTGTCAAACGTTTTTAGGTTCCCAAATATAAGTCAAACAGATACAAACATACCTGTGTTCCACTATCCATTAAAGCTGCCAATGCAAATGTCAAGGATAAACACAATTTTGACTCTTACAACCCACTTGAGTGCGATATGTTTTGTGATGTGTTATAAAAGTTTCATGTTGCTATGTGTTATATTGTACAGGTGCAATAGAGCGATGTGCAATGTTTTTCTTTTCTTCTTTTTTTTTGTTTGCATTCTATTTAAATGGACAGGAGTGCTGGGTGTCCACACAAAATTTCCCTCGGGGGACAATGAAATCTTATCTTATCTAGCTGGATATTTGTCCAGGCTAAGAACCAGCAGAGAGATACAGACTCTGACAAGTACAGGTTCAGAGACCACAATCAGGCAATAGCAACTGTGTGATGAAGACCCAAATGTATCCCACACCTGCCTGAGGAACAGACAGTGAGCCTGTATCTCAGTAATAATAATACAGTGTGTGATCTCAACAGATGACTGTCTTGGGCATGTGCCTGTGTGTTGTTAGTTTGTGTGCTTTTCTATATACTGCCTACTGCCATGAAACACATGCCCACCTCGGGGATAATGAAGACTCCCTCTCTCAAGAAAACACAACGTATCTGAAAATGAATTTTCTACAAATGTTTTCACCCCTCTGGTGTCAAAGTACTGCATCTGCAGGAAGGGGCGACTCGTCCGTCCATCGTCCAGCAGTCCCACTCTACAGCACATCAGGGAGACGCCTGTGAAATCAGCGCCTTCGGGTTGCTTCACAAATATATTATGTCATACGATGCGTATTTTTAAGGTCATGTTAACTTGCACTGTTTGTGTGTGTTGTGAGTTCCGGTGTGAATGAAACATAGCCGCTGTGATGCAGATCACGTTCAGAGAAACTCCAGCTCTCGGTGTTTAAGAATATTAAACCTTTACTGACCACAGTGGTGTTGAAAGCGAAGCTCCACTCGTGTCTGTCAGGAGCTCCTCAGAGCCTCAGCTGCAGAGACCAGCCTGAAGACGCCCGTCCTTCTCCGATGACTTGAAACCTGACAGGTGATGAACAGGAAAGGTTTTTACTCGTGTGTAGCGACACCTGGAGTGACGGACTGGTTGCCATTGCAGCCTCGCAGCGCCTGGGCCCTGGCTTTCTCCTCGACTGCGATACGACTGCACCTTGACTTGCAAATTCATTTTTATTTGATGACAGTTTTTTTAGTTGTTTTAAAGAACTTACTGTTTTGATTAGATGTATCAGAGATTGTGACTCTGCCTTTAGCTTCCCATTCCTTCCAAACAAAGGGTCTTCTGTTGTAGAGAACAGCACTGCATATACAAAGCGAAGTGCGAGGGGACTGCAGTCCAGAGAAACCTGTAATTTTACAAAGAATGGAGGCAATTTCACACCTCTGGTTGTGCTAGAGGGTCCTCGGTGGAAGAGATACCGGGGTCCCCAGCACTGCTGTAACCTCTTCTGTAATCCTCCAATGCTAACAACTGCGTATCTACTGCTGACTCCGACTCCGGACATAAGCAGACCATGCAAGCTCCACACAGACAGCACCCCAGGAAACCAGACCCATTAGAATGGGGCAGAGCATGCAAGCTCCACACAGACTGCACCCCAGGAAACCGGGCCCATGAGAACACAGCCAGGGCGTGCAAACTCCACACAGACAGCACCCCAGGAAACCGGGCCCAGGGTCCCAGCGCTGCCGTCTCTCCCCTTTTCACCTCCACATGCAGATAAGGACGGGACCGGAGACTCGCCGATTAGATTTAAAAAGCCGGCTGTTTACCTCCTGGAGGTCAGATCGCAACAACTTTTACAGCTCCGTTGCCACGGCAACCACGTTTTATTGCCAAAGTAAAATAAACACCGGAGAAAAGTTTGCAAACAAGACGGGAGCTAAGAAACACGACGACAGTGGGTTTGCTTTAGGTGCCAGGTCGATAAACCAGCGCTGCAGACACGTGAAATAAAAGAAATATACATAGATATAATAAATATACATAGACATAGAAATACAAGACACGATAAATACGCTGAAATTGTATGAATATAATTTATTCTAACGTTCAATCAAATCAGCGAAACACGTGGGCAGGGCAGCCCGGTGAACTACAGACTACATTACCCACAAGCCCTGTGGGCGACAACATTTTGACGTCATCGACTCGCGTCTCTTGTATTTTTTATGAGACCAAAAACTACAAGAAAACGTAACGCAGCAATCGTATTGTCAGGGGTACATGCAATAATACATGTACATGTTATGGAAAAAAAGATTAAACAAGGTAAATGCAGATAAGGTCCGTCCATGCTTCAACGTTCTTACAACTAGACACGGTACGGTACGTCTTTACATCTGTTTTAAACTGTTCAAACATGGGTTTCTTCCCACACCACTCCGTTAATTATTATATCGTGCAAGTATAATAATTTAAAATATACAAACGATATTTCTATCTTACTTTCAATGGGATTCAAATGTAACATAAATTAATTTATTTAAAAGTCATATCAATATTAGTCTCTTTCTTTATATCAGTTTTTAAAACAGTCCAGAATGTTTCCAAACCACAACATGACCAAAATAAATGTTTTAGGTTTCAGGGCTGCTTTCAGAAAGGTCACAGTTATCATCTACGCTGATTTTCAATCTCCGCACGTCAAGAGTCAGCCACAGCGCTGTGAGACTCGCCTCCATAGACTCGTGTATCTCTGTCGCCGCCCAGTGGACATTTCTCGGAAGTGTCACCGCCCGCCGGGATGCGGACAGTCCCGGGACTGAAGCTGTGTGACTGGACAAGAGCCGCCTGCTCCAGTTCCAGGTCAGGTCTGTTGTCATCCTGCTCATAGACGGGTATATGGTATAACGAAATGCGATTTAGCTAGCTCTCAGACGATACGTAGTACAAAAAAACAACAACAATACAATTGTATAATTAAAGAAAGACAGAGACAACAGGCAGTGGGCAAAACAACAAAAGTAACACGTAATGTGCAAAACAACATCAGATGTGCAAAAACATGCATCAACAGAATGAAATAAAAGGATAGAAAATTGTGGGGAGTGAGCTTGTTGACATGTAAGGTAAAGGTAGATGTCAATGTGTGTTTGAGTTGTTGGCAAGAAATCTCCGCGGCGTCACTCAAGTTCAGAGCAGAAACTGGAGCAGAGGCAGCTGGAAGTCCGAACGACGCGTCACTTGAAATCGCGGCGCTGATTGGACAAAAGCTGCTGACAGTCCAGATCCAGTGGAAGGCTGATCCACTCCGGGTTTTCCTATGCCGACAGTCCGGATCCAGTGGAGGGCTGATCCACTCCGGGTTTTCTGCTGCCATCAGTCCGGATCCAGTGGAAGGCTGATCCACTCCGGGTTTTCTGCTGCCGTCAGTCCGGATCCAGTTGAAGGCTGATCCACTCCGGGTTTTCTGCTGCCGTCAGTCCGGATCCAGTGGAAGGCTGATCCACTCCGGGTTTTCCTATGCCGACAGTCCGGATCCAGTGGAAGGCTGATCCACTCCGGGTTTTCTGCTGCCGTCAGTCCGGATCCAGTGGAAGGCTGATCCACTCCGGGTTTTCTGCTGCCGTCAGTCCGGATCCAGTGGAAGGCTGATCCACTCCGGGTTTTCTGCTGCCGTCAGTCCGGATCCAGTGGAAGGCTGATCCACTCCGGGTTTTCTGCTGCCGTCAGTCCGGATCCAGTGGAAGGCTGATCCACTCCGTGTTTTCCTATGCCGACACTCTATACTCTTCTTCAGAAGCTTAAGGAGAAATTATGAAAAAAAGTTTATGAAAACGTTTTATGAAAAGATCACGGCGCTGGGGTCAATGTGGGACGCCGGATCTACGCGGAAGCAGCCGGAAGACAGAACAACGCGTCACTTTTGAATTGTTTTTTTTACATTTTTTAAAGTAAGCATTAACAAGAACAAAGAATACAATACAAATACAAGTACCGGTCTGTCGCTGAGTTCGGTGTGGTTCCGCTCTCTGCTCGTCGAGCACTGCGGGCTCCTGGAAACCTGTCTTTCAGGGCAGAGAGTTATTAGTGAACTCCAGACACCGCTGGAGAGTGTATTTACCGGCGAGTCGGCTCACGCTGCTGATAAATTCGACCTCATTGTGTTTTCTTCTTTCTTTATCGTCCAATAATAGAAATCCTTTACGATGCACGCAAGACTACATTCCTGATCACCGGAGTACATTATACAGGCAAATAAAGATAAGGGACGCACAGCTTTCATGTTGTGATATTTAGACATGGTTTGGAGACGTTCCCTCGTGTGTATTTTGAATTATTCAAATGCGAGTCGCTTCAATTTGGAAGCGCATAATTTCAGTGCATGAGCTTACCTGTTATATTGGGCGAGATTTCACACGGATAATCAAACAAGAACGAGTTTGCCCTGGACTCCATTCCACTGCCGAACCTGAAAGTCAGAGCATGAGAACGGACGTATTGTATGGCGATTGTGGTGTTGCTCGACCACATAAATTAGGCGAGAAGTACAATCTGCTATTACGACATTCGGTCTAATTATTAAATTTTCGATTAGTTCTTATCTTTAGGCTATTTATACATATCATAACGAGCAAGTATAATGATTAAGTCAATGATAAATTATATTTTATATTCGGTTCAGCAGTAGTGAGCAGTAAAATAACATCTATTTCTCACCAATAAATGTCAGAATTAAAAACCTTCTTTACACAATTGTGCCGATCAGTTCAGAGTGTTTTAACAACAGGACGAAACAAAAACAAACATAAGGTTTCTGGGCTGCTTCGAAAAAGACGGTTATCATCTATATTACTTTTAAATCTATGCACACTATGTATCTTTACCGGGTCAATTCAATGTACAATTGTGTAATGATGCCACCTTAACCTTAACCTTCATACAATATTTGTTTGACAATAGTCATGTTTTTTTCCAGTTATTTAGTTTCCCCAAAGAGGTGCTCCAAAATAGTTTGACAAGATATTGTGAGATTGCAAGAGGGATCTTAAATATCTATTAGTACAAGTGCAACTAAATCTGTTTCCTTGTAGTCTAATAAAGGTTGTAAATTCTTCCATAGTTTCTTAAAAGCATCGCTACCTCTCTAGGGGTAGCCTTGGTTACGAGGTATTGTTATCAGACTTAACACAAACATTAAATCTAATCACAAAATCTGCTTAATTCAACATTTTGTCATCCACATCAGTTAATTTCTTGACCCCAATTATACTATTTTAAACCCAGTTTTCAAAGCACGGGTTTACGTCTCAAAGTTATTTCTCTGTATTCTAGATGATGCATCTATGGGGGGTATGTTTATCCGTAAGAGACCACGTGAGAACTTCATGGAAGCTGGCAAGTTTGGGGGGGTGGTTCCTAGCATCCAAATGACATTCAAGTAAAACTCTATGCCCTCTACTTCCTGAAAGATTAAATTAGGGGAAACATACACCACCTACACTGCTCAATTTTGTAAATAATTCTCTATCGGTATCAATACTAGATGCTCTACAACCTGAAGCATTTAGGCCTCCTTCTGTCTGTGTTTGACAAATAACAACCATGAATAAAGTTTTTTTTTATTTTACTAAAGAAGAGAACATCAAATCACAAATCACATTTTTAAAAATCTTAATACCAAGAAATGTAATCGCATCTTTTACATGGTTATTACATGTGGAGCAGACACTTTCCAACAGCCACCAATTCACTTTTCTGATATGTAAAGAAAGACCAGATACAGAGGAAATGACTTGTAAACACACTTAATTGCTTTGTCCACCTCTGTGCGCTTTCTCAGAGAGACAGTTGTATCCTCAGCCAATTGGGAACACCTGTAATCTCTTTATCCTGTACTTGAACACCCTGAAACTATTTGTTGTAGGAGTGTAAGCAGTGGGAAGAGGAATGGGCTCGTGTCGAATTGCCTTACCCATTCCCAATCTGCAGGAGGTCCCACGACGGCAGGTAGCTGCTCCAGTCGCTGGAGCTCAGTTCGCTGTCGAGGGAGGACGAGGGCTCTGGCTCGGGGGAATCACGGCTCCACAGCTCCTACCTGTTGCAGAGTGTTTCTGACCTCCCGATGGCCTCTGTGTTTTAGAAGGATCTGTCTCTTTTCGCTTGCTTACACCACAGGTTTCATCGACGATAGCGTGCATCCTGGAGCAGTGAGTTATCGGTCTTATTTCTACTGAGAAACAGTTCAAGCCCTCACAAAACAATATCCAGGAGACGGTATATGAAAAAGTATTGTAAGACTTGCAGAGTAGATTTGAATAGACCGTGGACGTCACACTGCGTGCTTGAATATCAGAGATTCAGTTCATTCTTTCCTGCAGGTTAACTTCCTGGTTGACATTGTACCGCTGTCACTTCTTCACAAACTTATAACTCGCCGTGTTCAATTTTGTGTTGAATTACAGGAACCTCAGCATCAGATGAAATACTCTTCAGCGCCCCAGGGAGACTGGAGGACTGGCCAGATTTTCAGCTTTATTACCGGGTCCTTCGGCTCGGGGCTGTTGAGCAAAGTGCTCCCCTCTGCTGGAGAGCCACAGGGGCACTACAGAGCAGCCTCGTCTTCCCTGCTCCTGCCCGTGCTTGTGGACGGCCAGCGTGACCGCGCGCAAGACAAGGTAGCGCATTCGTGGTGTAAATACAGAATGTTCACTAGCTGACTGAGGAACGTTACAGAGACGGGAGTATACGTTCTGAAATAATGTGAACCACTGTTACTACACACAGACAGACTACTCAAAAATCACGTGGCTTTTAAAGGTCATTTTGTCTGCCTAAAGTATGTTAGATTTGTCACAGCAAAGAGCTTGAATACTTACAGAATGCAGCAGCTAGAATTGTTACTTGGAGCAGAAAGTATGACCACATAACCCCCATACTTCTCTCTCTTCATTGGCTTCCTATCAGGTACAGGGCGGACTTCAAAATCCTTCTACTTACTTACAAGGCTCTCAGAGGTCAGGCACCTGTCCTGCCTCGCAGGGATGCTGCAGAGGAGAAATACTGTACACAGCATGGTTTCAGAGGCCTGTCTGTCATGGTTTGGGCACCATGCGAGTTGAATGCTGCATCAGTGCCATGGATCCAAGAGGGGCATCGTGGATACAGCTATCGTTTAGGAGGATTCTGCTGGTCTGCAGAGACCTGCATGGGGTACTGACGTACAGACGACATGATGGATGGATGGATTAATACCCGCATTCATTTATTTATTTATTTTTTAACGATCTAATGTTAGCATGCCCAAAGGGGTTGGGCAGCCAGTTGACCTTGGACCCCTAGAGGATTTTATTCTACTTACTGAGGAGTCTTTGGTTCCTTTCCTCCATTGTCTTCAGTTCTGTATTCACAAAATGTATATTTACTTGCATTGTTAAGCGCCTTGGGGCAACCTTGTTGTGAAAGGCGCTATATGAAAATAAATTGAATTGAATTGAGTGACAGAGTCACGGCTTTTCCAGTTTCCCCTCCTATTATCTTCTTTATCTGCACTCTCAAACGCAGTGAAACCTTGAACCTTTCAACGGGACCACTGTCGTTCTACATCAAAATGACTAACTAGGACGGAGACTTGAATGGGATGAAAAAGGAAAAGGCATTACTTGCAGGAAGAAATTAAACTGTTACACGTGATCACTTCCTAAACAAAGTGATTCATTGGAGTGGAGGCGGTGAAAGCTTTGTGAATCAACTTACAAAAGGATACATGTAAGAAACGTAGCTCCCCTTGAAAAATCTATGAGCGTTATGTGGAGGTGAAAGTATTGTTCAATTATTGTAATAAAGCTCACTCAATTAAGACCCATGTTGGAAAAGTACCAGAGTATTCTCATCTAAGAGGAAATACTAACAAGTAGGATGTTAAAATGAAAAGCATTAAAAACTGAATGATCTTCAGTAGCTAAATGATTATTGAGCTCTGGGTCACAGTGCTCCTGAAAAAAAATCAAATTTCAGAACTTGCGACCTCACCTCACGAAAAGCAATTTGCGTAGCAGGGAAAGACTGGACTCCCACTGGGGATTTTTGCTTTTCATCCCGATGGTGATGTGCACTATATAGAACGTTGCTGGACCCATGTGCAATTGGTGTCATTTCTAATCTAGAGGTCGAAGCTGTGAAACTTTCAAAGAGATGGAAGATCTCTTGCGAGACACCGATTCACAGAAGGGGCTAATGAGATCTTTACTTGAAGTCTCATTGTGCTGCACTATTTCATTTTTCAGGGGGCACGACTCACAGGCATCTAAAATCATTTCAGTGACGGACTAAACAGGCCTCTAGCAAAGACTCGGGAACGGACACAGACCTTATCATCTCTGCTCCCCGGGAAGCGTACAGAGATCACATTAGACGTGTTGCTCAAGCTCTTTATTGTCACGTACAGTAAACCCAGCAGTCTGGTCAGTGCGGGATGTGTTCTGTCCTGACGGCAGGGTCAGCAGCCAGAGGAGACCTGAAACACAAGACGGAGAGGTAAGACATTGATTCCGACAGAGAGAGCTTTCACACCGGATTACTGACAAGAGGAGCAATAAGAGAAGAGTTATAAAGACACGCCGAAGAGAATATTCTCATCTAAGAGGAAATATTAACAAGTAGGATGTTAAAATGAAAAGCATTAAAAACTGAATGATCTTCAGTAGCGAAATGATTACTGAGCTCTGGGTCACGGTGCTCTTGAAAAAAAATCAAATTTGAGCAGAGACGCCCACGGACAGCAGGTGAGTGAATGAGTTGTTTATTTTGTTTCCTGTGAATTATGTAGAATTCACAACGTTTTCCATTTGTACAGGAAAACCACTGAGAGCAGATTCACTTCTTCTGCACTAGAGTGAATGATTTCCATCTTCACTCTAGGGTACTGTACTTTATAGCACTGTTTTGTATTCTGCATATATGTCTGTTATTTATACATTTTCTTTCTCACTTTGTCTCTCTGTCCATTTGTATCAGTTTTTTGGAGAGCACCATCACACCAGCATCACAACAACATTTATTCTACTGCCTTATTAAGCAAATGTCTCTACTGAATTCTTTTTATATATAAAACATATTTTTTGACATGATATACACAAATGGCTAATTATACTTTCCGATTATATTTCCATCTTAGAAATGAAGCATTTCTCTCCTGCAGTTTGAGGGCTGAATCTTCTCTCTCTCTCTTACACACTTTGTTCACGAATGATTACAAGAGCAAACACATAGACTGACTTCTCACAAAAAAATGTGTCGATGACACAGTCCTGGTCAGCTTACTAAAGGACCCCGAAAATCACCACGGGCCATTCTGAACAGTTTCACGGAATGGTCTGTTGACTTCTCTTTGATGGTTCATGTTACAAGAGCAAAACAATACTCACCGATTTGAGGATAATTGCGCCATCCCTCCAGCCTACTGAAATGAACCGTCAGACTGCAGAAGCTGTCAGTGACTACAGGTCCTTGGGACTGGTCAGAGAAACCTGAGATGAGACAAACGTTGTGAGACCATTTATAAGCTTGTGACCTCAAATTAAACAGAAGTCAGACATGTTCAAAGGGGGCAACACCGCGGCACAGTGGTTAGCATCGCTGCCTCATAGCACCGGGGCCCTGGGTTTGATTCCGGGGGTGCTGTCTGTGTGGAGTCTGCATGTTTGTTCGCGCTGCAGGGGATACCTCACCCCCACAGGGCACACAGACACAAACTCACACCACAGCCCATTTTTCCACAACACAATCAACCCGCCAGTATCAGTTTGTGTTCAGTGCTGGGGAGGTGCCTTGTCCTCGCAGAACAAAAACAAGGTGATCAGGACTGACGGCAAGATTCAGGTATTCAAGTACCCAGTAAATCCAGGGCTCAAATGGGGGAACTGTTTCACGAGCTACACAATATCCTCACACATGATGACAGAGCCTCGGAAAGCCGTGTGGAGGGTGAGGTGCTCGTACCCAGCCGGAGTTAAAAGACCACGCATTGAGCACTATCGATCTATCCAACCCAGAAAAGCACACATCTCTGTGATACAGAGGCTAAAGCAACATGTGAGTAAAGGATTTTGAATCAGCAATTGTGCTGATGAGCCAGTCAGCAATTTTTCAGAAACAGCAAAAATGTCAGCCTCCAGGAGCTGCAGAAGACTGTGAGATATAAAGGAGTGAAACCAGGGCAGGAGAAACCGATTCCTCGTGCAGGAAGCTGAGGAAAAAGATGCACACCCTGCAGACTGAAAGGAAGACGGCACAAACTATCGGTAATGTCAGCCTCGAAGAAAGTGTAGTGCAGTGTGAGTTGCAACTAAGTTTTTGTTCAATATTTTTTTGGTCTGAAAGAGACTATTTTGATTAGATGCATGCAATTCTATTTCGTTCTCATTCTCTGTCTTTTTATGTCTTATTTGGATCACACCATAAAGTTCATAACCCAGCCAGTTGCTTTGGCTCGGAAAGCATCCCTCAGCAGGGACAGCCCTGATCCCCAAACACAGGGCTGCCCTTCCCACTGCCCGTCTGCTCTCTGCCCAGTGGAAGTAGTGCTTCTGCCCCACAGCTGTGTGAGAGAAGATGAGCTGAGAACACTAACCCACCTCTGGAGAGGGAAGAGTCTCAGCTGGAGGGGAGGAGGAGCTGCCGGGCTGCCGCAGACAAGGCGCCGCTGAAATGATATAGAAATCTTTTAGAATCAAACGTCACCTGGCTCAGTGTTTAAGCTATAGTACATGATCACGTTAGATTATTAAAACATGCAGACTGCCATCTCCATTCTGTACAAACAAAGGGTTTTCCATTGTAGAAAACACCACCGCATATCCAAAGCGGAGTGCACTGGGACTGCAGTCCAGAGAAACCCATCATGTTACAAGAACTGGAGGCCATTTCACACCGAAACTGTAGAATAGGATTCTTTCTGCACACCCAGTACTTGGGGCTGTGTCAGAGGCTCCTCACCGGAAGAGACGTGCATTCCTGTTTGGCTCCTCTGGTTCTGCGATGATTTTAGACGTCGAATCGGGCAGGAGGCAGGCGCTCCTCGGAAGCTCTCGTCCCCTGCTATAACTGGGACCACGCGATGGCACAACTGCTTCCTCCATACAAACAGAAACTTCAAACAACGAAACCCAATCGCAACAACTTTTACAGCTCCGTTGCCACGGCAACCACGTTTTATTGACAAAGTAAAATAAACACCGGAGAAAAGTTTGCAAACAAGACGGGAGCTAAGAAACACGAGGACAGTGGGTTTGCTTCATGTGCCGGGTCGATAAACCAGCGCTGCAGACACGTGAAATAAAAGAAAACATACACACAAGGGAACACATAAGAGAGACATAGAAATACAAGACACGATAAATACGCAGAAATTGTATGAATATAATTAATTCTAACGTTCAATCAAATCAGCGAAACACGTGGGCAGTGTTTGGCAGTGTTATGAGACCAAAAACTACAAGAAAACATAACGCAGCAATCGTATTGTCAGGGGTACATGCAATAATACATGTACATGTTATGGAAAAAAAGATTAAACAAGGTAAATGCAGATAAGGTCCGTCCATGCTTCAACGTTCTTACAACTAGACACGGTACGGTACGTCTTGACATCTGTTTCAAACTGTTCAAACATGGGTTTCTTCCCACACCAATCCGTTAATTATTATATCGTGCAAGTATAATAATTAAAAAAATACAAACGATATTTCTATCTTACTTTCAATGGGATTCAAATGTAACATAAATTAATTTATTTAAAAGTCATATCAATATTAGTCTATTTCTTTATGTAAGTTTTTAAAACAGTCCATAATGTTTCTAAACCACAACATAACCAAAATAAATGTTGTTAGATTTCAGGGCTGCTTTCAGAAAGGTCACAGTTATCATCTACACTGATTTTCAATCTCCGCACGTCAAGAGTCAGCCACAGCGCTGTGAGACTCACCTCCATAGACTCGTGTATCTCTGTCGCCGCCCAGTGGACATTTCTCGGAAGTGTCACCGCCCGCCGGGATGCGGACAATCCCGGGACTGAAGCTGTGTGACTGGACAAGAGCCGCCTGCTCCAGTTCCAGGTCAGGTCTGTTGTCATCCTGCTCATAGACGGGTATATGGTATAACGAAATGCGATTTAGCTAGCTCTCAGACGATACGTAGTACAAAAAAACAACAACAATACAATTGTATAATTAAAGAAAGACAGAGACAACAGGCAGTGGGCAAAACAACAAAAGTAACACGTAATGTGCAAAACAACATCAGATGTGCAAAAACATGCATCAACAGAATGAAATAAAAGGATAGAAAATTGTGGGGAGTGAGCTTGTTGACATGTAAGGTAGAGGTAGATGTCAATGTGTGTTTGAGTTGTTGGCAAGAAATCTCCGCGGCGTCACTCAAGTTCAGAGCAGAAACTGGAGCAGAGGCAGCTGGAAGTCCGAACGACGCGTCACTTGAAATCGCGGCGCTGATTGGACAAAAGCTGCTGACAGTCCGGATCCAGTGGAAGGCTGATCCACTCCGGGTTTTCTGCTGCCGACAGTCTGGATCCAGTGGAAGGCTGATCCATTCCGGGTTTTCTGCTGCCGTCAGTCCGGATCCAGTGGACGGCTGATCCACTCCTGGTTTTCTGCTACCGTCAGTCCGGATCCAGTGGAAGGCTGATCCACTCCGGGTTTTCCTATGCCGACACTCTATACTCTTCTCCAGAAGCTTAAGGAGAAATTATGAAAAAAAGTTTATGAAAACGTTTTATGAAAGGATCACGGCGCTGGGGTCAATGTGGGACGCCGGATCTAGGCGGGAAGCAGCCGGAAGTCAGAACAATGCGTCACTTTTGAATTGTTTTTTTTTACATTTTTTAAAGTAAGCATTAACAAGAACAAAGAATACAATACAAATACAAGTACCGGTCTGTCGCTGAGCTCGGTGTGGTTCCGCTCTCTGCTCGTCGAGCACTGCGGGCTCCTGGAAACCTGTCTTTCAGGGCAGAGAGTTATTAGTGAACTCCAGACACCGCTGGAGAGTGTATTTACCGGCGAGTCGGCTCACGCTGCTGATCAATTCGACCTCATTGTGTTTTCTTCTTTCTTTATCGTGCAATAATAGAAATCCTTTACGATGCACGCAAGACTACATTACTGATCCCGGAGTACATTATACAGGCAAATAAAGATAAGGGACGGACAGCTTTCATGTTGTGATATTTAGACATGGTTTGGAGATGTTCCCTCGTTTGTATTTTGAATTATTCAAATGCGAGTCGCTTCAATTTGGAAGCGCATAATTTCAGTGCATGAGCTTACCTGTTATATTGAGCGAGATGTCACACGGATAATCAAACAAGAACGAGTTTGCCCTGGACTCCATTCCACTGCCGAACCTGAAAGTCAGAGCATGAGAACGGACGTATTGTATGGCGATTGTGGTTTTGCTCGACCACATAAATTAGGCGAGAAGTACAATCTGCTATTACGACATTCGGTCTAATTATTAAATTTTCGATTAGTTCTTATCTTTAGGCTATTTATACATATAATAACGAGCAAGTATAATGATTAAGTCAATGATAAATTATATTTTATATTCGGTTCAGAAGTAGTGAGCAGTAAAATAATGTAACGCTTACGGCCGACAGGTACTGTGTAAGAGCCGGCGTACCAGAGCAGGTGACGTCACCGCCCTTCCCTGTGATAGCAGGACTACAGCTACTGGGCTGTAGTGAGATCTCTCTTTAGCTCACGGGGCTGGGTCGCTGCAGAGAGACGCGGAAGTCCCGGGTTCGAGCCCCGGACGGTGCGGGGCCGACCTGATGCGGCGAGGGCGCCCGCCTGAGCCCCCGTTGCGTTACAATAACATCTATTTCTCACCAATAAATGTCAGAATTAGAAACCTTCTTTACACAATTGTGCCGATCAGTTCAGAGTGTTTTAACAACAGGATGAAACAAAAACAAACATAAGGTTTCTGGGCTGCTTCGAAAAAGACGGTTATCATCTATATTACTTTTAAATCTATGCACACTATGTATCTTTACCGGGTCAATTCAATGTACAATTGTGTAATGATGCCACCTTAACCTTAACCTTCATACAATATTTGTTTGACAATAGTCATGTTTTTTTCCAGTTATTTAGTTTCCCCAAAGAGGTGCTCCAAAATAGTTTGACAAGATATTGTGAGATTGCAAGAGGGATCTTAAATATCTATTAGTACAAGTGTAACTAAATCTGTTTCCTTGTAGTCTAATAAAGGTTGTAAATTCTTCCATAGTTTCTTAAAAGCATCGCTACCTCTCTAGGGGTAGCCTTGGTTACGAGGTATTGTTATCAGACTTAACACAAACATTAAATCTAATCACAAAATCTGCTTAATTCTACATTTCGTCATCCACATCAGTTAATTTCTTGACCCCAATTATACTATTTTAAACCCAGTTTTCAAAGCACGGGTTTATGTCTCAAAGTTATTTCTCTGTATTCTAGATGATGCATCTATGGGGGGTATGTTTATCCGTAAGAGACCACGTGAGAACTTCATGGAAGCTGGCAAGTTTGGGGGGGGGGGGGGGTCCTAGCATCCAAATGACATTCAAGTAAAACTCTATGCCCTCTACTTCCTGAAAGATTAAATTAGGGGAAACATACACCACCTACACTGCTCAATTTTGTAAATAATTCTCTATCGGTATCAATACTAGATGCTCTACAACCTGAAGCATTTAGGCCTCCTTCTGTCTGTGTTTGACAAATAACAACCATGAATAAAGTTTTTTTTATTTTACTAAGGTAGAGAACATCAAATCACAAATCACATTTTTGAAAATCTTAATACCAAGAACTGTAATCGCATCTTTTACATGGTTATTACATGTGGAGCAGACACTTTCCAACAGCCACCAATTCACTTTTCTGATGTGTAAAGAAAGACCAGATACAGAGGAAATGACTTGTAAACACACTTAATTGCTTTGTCCACCTCTGTGCGCTTTCTCAGAGAGACAGTTGTATCCTCAGCCAATTGGGAACACCTGTAATCTCTTTATCCTGTACTTGAACACCCTGAAACTATTTGTTATAGGAGTGTAGGCAGTGGGAAGAGGAATGGGCTCGTGTCGAATTGCCTTACCCATTCCCAATCTGCAGGAGGTCCCACGACGGCGGGTAGCTGCTCCAGTCGCTGGAGCTCAGTTCGCTGTCGAGGGAGGACGAGGGCTCTGGCTCGGGGGAATCACGGCTCCACAGCTCCTACCTGTTGCAGAGTGTTTCTGCCCTCCTGATGGCCTCTGTGTTTTAGAAGGATCTGTCTCTTTTCGCTTGCTTACACCACAGGTTTCATCGACGATAGCGTGCATCCTGGAGCAGTGAGTTATCGGTCTTATTTCTACCGAGAAACAGTTCAAGCCCTCACAAAACAATAACCAGGAGACGGTATATGAAAAAGTATTGTAAGACTTGCAGAGTAGATTTGAATAGACAGTGGACGTCACACTGCGTGCTTGAATATCAGAGATTCAGTTCATTCTTTCCTGCAGGTAAATTTCCTGTTTGACATTGTACCGCTGTCACTTCTTCACAAACTCATAACTCGCCGTGTTCAATTTTGTGTTGAGTTACAGGAACCTCAGCAACAGATGAAATACTCTTCAGCACCCCAGGGAGACTGGGGGACTGGCCAGATTTTCAGCTTTATTACCGGGTCCTTCGGCTCGGGGCTGTTGAGCAAAGTGCTCCCCCTCTGCTGGAGAGCCACAGGGGCACTACAGAGCGGCCTCGTCTTCCCTGCTCCTGCCCGTGCTTGTGGACGGCCAGCGTGACCGCGCGCAAGACAAGGTAGCGCATTCGTGGTGTAAATACAGAATGTTCACTAGCTGACTGAGGAAAGTTACAGAGACGGGAGTATACGTTCTGAAATAATGTGAACCACTGTTACTACACACAAACAGACTACTCAAAAATCACGTGGCTTTTTAAGGTCATTTTGTCTGCCTAAAGTATGTTAGATTTGTCACAGCAAAGAGTTTGAATACTTACAGAATGCAGCAGCTAGAATTGTTACTTGGAGCAGAAAGTATGACCACATAACCCCCATACTTATCTCTCTTCATTGGCTTCCTATCAGGTACAGGGCGGACTTCAAAATCCTTCTACTTACTTACAAGGCTCTCAGAGGTCAGGACCTGTCCTGCCTCGCAGGGATGCTGCAGAGGAGAAATACTGTACACAGCATGGTTTCAGAGGCCTGTCTGTCATGGGCTGGGCACCATGCGAGTTGAATGCTGCATCAGTGCCATGGATCCAAGAGGGGCATCGTGGATACAGCTATCGTTTAGGAGGATTCTGCTGGTCTGCAGAGACCTGCATGGGGTACTGACATACAGACGACATGATGGATGGATGGATTAATACCCGCATTCATTTATTTATTTTTTTAATGATCTAATGTTAGCATGCCCAAAGGGGTTGGGCAGCCAGTTGACCTTGGACCTCTAGAGGATTTTATTCTCCTTACTGAGGAGTCTTTGGTTCCTTTCCTCCATTGTCTTCAGTTCTGTATTCACAAAATGTATATTTACTTGCATTGTTAAGCGCCTTGGGGCAACCTTGTTGTGAAAGGCGCTATATGAAAATAAATTGAATTGAATTGAATGACAGTCACGGCTTTTCCAGTTTCCTCTCCTATTATCTTCCTTATCTGCACTCTCAAACGCAGTGAAACCTTGAACCTTTCAACGGGACCACTGTCGTTCTACATCAAAATGACTTACTAGGACGGAGACTTGAATGGGATGAAAAAGGAAAAGGCATTACTTGCAGGAAGAAATTAAACTGTTACACGTGATCACTTGCTAAACAAAGTGATTCATTGGAGTGGAGGCGGTGAAAGCTTTGTGAATCAACTTACAAAAGGATACATGTAAGAAACGTAGCTCCCCTTGAAAAATCTATGAGTGTTATGTGGAGGTGATAGTATTGTTCAATTATTGTAATAAAGCTCACTCAATTAAGACCCATGTTGGAAATGTACCAGAGTATTCTCATCTAAGAGGAAATACTAACAAGTAGGATGTTAAAATGAAAAGCATTAAAAACTGAATGATCTTCAGTAGCTTAATGATTATTGAGCTCTGGGTCACAGTGCTCCTGAAAAAAAATCAAATTTCAGCAGAGACACCCACGGACAGCAGGTGAGCACCAAGCTGAGCCAGTGTATAAGTGTATGAATCACAGTTTCAAGGAGCTTTTTTCAGTTTCGTTCCACTGATCGGCCAACACGGGGGGCACTTCAGTCTTACTCGCCCTATTGCATTAAGAAACTGTACAACATTCTCCAATAAGAACTTGCGACCTCACCTCACGAAAAGCAATGTGCGTAGCAGGGAAAGACTGGACTCCCACTGGGGATTTTTGCTTTTCATCCCGATGGTGATGTGCACTATATAGAACGTTGCTGGACCCATGTGCAATTGGTGTCATTTCTAATCTAGAGGTCGAAGCTGTGAAAAAATCATTTCAGTGACGGACTAAACAGGCCTCTAGCAAAGACTCGGGAACGGACACAGACCTTATCATCTGAATGAGTGAATGAGTTGTTTATTTTGTTTCCTGTGAATTGTGTAGAATTCACAACGTTTTCCATTTGTACAGGAAAACCACTGAGAGCAGATTCACTTCTTCTGCACTAGAGTGAATGATTTCCATCTTCACTCTAGGGTACTGTACTTTATAGCACTGTATTGTATTCTGCATATATGTCTGTTATTTATACATTTTCTTTCTCACTTTGTCTCTCTGTCCATTTGTATCAGTTTTTTGGAGAGCACCATCACACCAGCATCACAACAACATTTATTCTACTGCCTTATTAAGCAAATGTCTCTACTGAATTCTTTTGATATATAAAACATATTTTTTGACATGATATACACAAATGGCTAATTATACTTTCCGATTATATTTCCATCTTAGAAATGAAGCATTTCTCTCCTGCAGTTTGAGGGCTGAATCTTCTCTCTCTCTCTTACACACTTTGTTCACGAATGATTACAAGAGCAAACACATAGACTGACTTCTCACAAAAAAATGTGTCGATGACACAGTCCTGGTCAGCTTACTAAAGGACCCCGAAAATCACCACGGGCCATTCTGAACAGTTTCACGGAATGGTCTGTTGACTTCTCTTTGATGGTTCATGTTACAAGAGCAAAACAATACTCACCGATTTGAGGATAATTGCGCCATCCCTCCAGCCTACTGAAATGAACCGTCAGACTGCAGAAGCTGTCAGTGACTACAGGTCCTTGGGACTGGTCAGAGAAACCTGAGATGAGACAAACGTTATGAGACCATTTATAAGCTTGTGACCTCAAATTAAACAGAAGTCAGACATGTTCAAAGGGGGCAACACCGCGGCACAGTGGTTAGCATCGCTGCCTCATAGCACCGGGGCCCTGGGTTTGATTCCGGGGGTGCTGTCTGTGTGGAGTCTGCATGTTTGTTCACGCTGCAGGGGATACCTCACCCCCACAGGGCACACAGACACAAACTCACACCACAGCCCATTTTTCCACAACACAATCAACCCGCCAGTATCAGTTTGTGTTCAGTGCTGGGGAGGTGCCTTGTCCTTGCAGAACAAAAACAAGGTGATCAGGACTGACGGCAAGATTCAGGTATTCAAGTACCCAGTAAATCCAGGGCTCAAATGGGGGAACTGTTTCACGAGCTACACAATATCCTCACACATGATGACAGAGCCTCGGAAAGCCGTGTGGAGGGTGAGGTGCTCGTACCCAGCCGGAGTTAAAAGACCACGCATTGAGCACTATCGATCTATCCAACCCAGAAAAGCACACATCTCTGTGATACAGAGGCTAAAGCAACATGTGAGTAAAGGATTTTGAATCAGCAATTGTGCTGATGAGCCAGTCAGCAATTTTTCAGAAACAGCAAAAATGTCAGCCTCCGGGAGCTGCAGAAGACTGTGAGATATAAAGGAGTGAAACCAGGGCAGGAGAAACCGATTCCTCGTGCAGGAAGCTGAGGAAAAAGATGCACACCCTGCAGACTGAAAGGAAGACGGCACAAACTATCGGTAATGTCAGCCTCGAAGAAAGTGTAGTGCAGTGTGAGTTGCAACTAAGTTTTTGTTCAATATTTTTTTGGTCTGAAAGAGACTATTTTGATTAGATGCATGCAATTCTATTTCGTTCTCATTCTCTGTCTTTTTATGTCTTATTTGGATCACACCATAAAGTTCATAACCCAGCCAGTTGCTTTGGCTTGGAAAGCATCCCTCAGCAGGGACAGCCCTGATCCCCAAACACAGGGCTGCCCTTCCCACTGCCCGTCTGCTCTCTGCCCAGTGGAAGTAGTGCTTCTGCCCCGCAGCTGTGTGAGAGAAGATGAGCTGAGAACACTAACCCACCTCTGGAGAGGGAAGACTTACAGCTGGAGGGGAGGAGGAGCTGCCGGGCTGCCGCAGACAAGGCGCCGCTGAAATGATATAGAAATCTTTTAGAATCAAACGTCACCTGGCTCAGTGTTTAAGCTATAGTACATGATCACGTTAGATTATTAAAACATGCAGACTGCCATCTCCATTCTGTACAAACAAAGGGTTTTCCATTGTAGAAAACACCACCGCATATCCAAAGCGGAGTGCACTGGGACTGCAGTCCAGAGAAACCCATCATGTTACAAGAACTGGAGGCCATTTCACACCGAAACTGTAGAATAGGATTCTTTCTGCACACCCAGTACTTGGGGCTGTGTCAGAGGCTCCTCACCGGAAGAGACGTGCATTCCTGTTTGGCTCCTCTGGTTCTGCGATGATTTTAGACGTCGAATCGGGCAGGAGGCAGGCGCTCCTCGGAAGCTCTCGTCCCCTGCTATAACTGGGACCACGCGATGGCACAACTGCTTCCTCCATACAAACAGAAACTTCAAACAACGAAACCCAACAAGAACTCTGTGCACACCTGGACTCCTGCTGCAGCTGAGGAGCTGTCACGCACACACCTCCTGTTGCTCACAGAGAGAAACAGGCCCAGGGTCCCAGCACTGCCACCCACTGCGCCGCGGTCTCTCACCTTGACGCGACCGGAGACTCGCCGATTAGATTAAAAAAGGGAGGTCGGCAGTTCGCACGTGTTTTGTTAAGTGCTGAAAAATTGGGGTCTTTTTCCCTTAAACTATTGGTGAAAGGAGAAAATTTGCTTTGATTTGGATGTTTATGATTTTTGACTAACTTTATGTCAATTTTTGGAGAGTTTTAAATTTATTTCTAACCCCCCAAAAAAGTTAAAACTTGGATACGATTTTTTTCTTTCCTCTGAATTGAACTACTGGGAAAAAAAACGTTATATTAGGATGGATTCGATCTCTGAAAAAAGCACTGGTGGAAAGAAGCGAAAGGAAAAGGAGGTTTCGAAAATGCCGCAGTCTTCAGGAGGGCAGGTGCACCCTGCAGCAGGGGCGAGCGGCGGAGCGCCCCCCGAGGCCGAGCACTCGTCCGCCCTCGACAGCGAGAGGAGCTCCGGAGAGCCGCAGCTGGAACAGCTGCTCGACTCCGACTGCGACATTGAGCCCGACACTCCGGAAAAGCCCCTCATGAAGAGGATGAAAGACGAGCCGTCTCTGCTGGAATTGCAGAATAACATCGTGGTGCTTCTCTCCAGGAAGATTAACGAGAGAGCAGATCATCTGGAGGCATTGATTCGGAAGAACACGGTGACAATCGGTGCCTTACAAAAGTCAGTGGACTTCGCGTTGGAGGAGGTGAGAGACTTAAGATCAGATATGAAAGCAGTGAAGGAAGTGGTTAAAACAAATTAACACAAAATAACTGAGCTGGAGCAGAAGCTGAACGAGGCGGAGAGGTATCGCCGGAGATGGAACCTGAGGCTACACGGCATTCCCGAGAAGTCAGAGGAGGACATTAAAGACACAGTGATCAATATCTGTGGGGCTGTGGTTCCTGAGCTCAAGGAGCGATTTAAGACAGAGGTAGACATTGTCCACAGGCTGGGGCGGAAGGAGCAGGGCAAAAACCCGAGAACCACGATCATTCAGTTAATCAGCAGATCTACGCGCGATGTGCTGTGGAGGCGAGCGAAGACCTGAGCGCGCTGGACGCGGCGGCGCGCAGGCTGCTGTGGCCCCGGGTAAGAGGCGCCAGGGAGAGAGGGCGCAGAGCCTACTTCGTGGGTGGAAAGGCTTTCATTGATGGTGTGGAAGTGAAGCCGGAATAAAAAGGGGAGTAAAGAAAAGACTGTTTACTTGGGACTTACTCTGACGTTCTAACGATCTTTTAGAAATAGTTTAAATTTTATTTATATGATTGTTGAATTATAACATCTCTATATATATATATGTCTGTGTTATTATCGGCATAGTTCTTACAAGTATACGTGTTTTTTTTTTCTCCTGTGCTATTTGTATTTTATAGGGAGTAAGGACCCCTCGAGTTACATATATCTCAGTTCTTCATTTAAAAAGTTTTTTCTTGTTAAAGGTTATATATGTCCTAATCGCTGTGTTCTATTAATGTCAGGGGTATTCGTGATTTGACAAAACGAAAGGCTATTTTTTGTACTGCAAAAGGTTTAATGCAGATTTTTATTTTTTACAAGAGACGCACGCTTGTTCTTCGGATTTGAATTTTTGGAAGAGTCAATGGGGGAGTGATGTCTGGTTATCATTTGGTAGTAATCATTCTGCGGGGGTTGCAATATTAAAGGGTACACTTAAAGGTAAATTTATTAGTAGTAGAGCTCATCATTTGGGCAGATGGATAATTATTGTAGTGGCTCTTAATGGGAAAATGTTTTTGCTGGGGAATATATATGCTTTTAATAATAAACAATATAGCAGAGACTTGTTTCTTGAAGTTGAAGAAGAAGTGAATAAGGTGAAGGACAAGTTCCAGGATATTGAAATTATTTTAGGGGGTGATTTTAACACAGTCTTTGATGTTAAGTTGGATAGATACCCTGCACCTGCTAGATCTCCCCCTCATGATATGGAGTTGCAAAGGTTATGTCAAGGCTTAGGAATTAGTGATATATGGAGATGTAAACATCCAGGACTAAAGGAGTTCACGTGGTGTAACAAGGACAGATCTAAACAATCAAGAATAGATTTTTGGTTAAGTTCAAATGCATTAGAAGGACAGATTAACAAGGTTTCTATTGAACCATCAGTACTATCTGACCATAAAGCAATTTATCTTTCTGTTAACTTGAGTAACAATGAGGATTCTAAAGTCCCTAAGACTTATTGGAAACTAAATAATAGGATTTTGGAAAATGACAGCTTTAAAATGGAAATTAAGGAAATTATACAAACATATTGGAGGCGAGCTCAATTAACAAATTCATATAGCCAAAACTGGGAATTTATGAAGTATAAGATAAGATTAATTGCTATGAAAAGAAGTAAAGAAGCTGCACGCTCTAATAAAATAAAGGAAGAGGAAGTTATTAAGGCAATTTGTGATCTTACTGATGACAGCAATACTAATCAAACAGATGCTTGTAAATTAATTGGACTGCAAGCTGAACTGGACGAACTATACATGGAAAAAGCAAAATGAGCTTTTGTTAGATCCAGGAGACGATGGTTGGAGGAAGGCGAAAAAAACTCAAAATACTTCTATAATTTGGAAAAAAAGAATGGACATTATACATCTCTTAGTAAACTTAACATAGATGGCTGTGAAACTCAAAATCCTGTAGAAATTTCAAGATATGTATCAGATTTTTATGGTAAGTTATATACTAGTAAGGCATGTTCTACAGATAAAATGTGTGATTTTCTGAACTCATTAAAAGAAGACTTTAAAACTATAGACGAAGGGTTTAAAGCCATCTGTGATAAAGAGATATCCATCTTTGAAATTAAGAAAGTTATTAATAAGCTCAAGGTTAACAAATCTCCTGGTAATGATGGCCTTACCACTGAATTTTATAAAACCTTTCGAGATGATTTGGCAGAATTTCTTCTTCTGGTGTTTAAGGAGTCAATTGAAAAGGGAGTTTTACCAACCTCGATGACTCAGGGCTTAATAACCATAATTCCAAAACCAGATAAAGATCATTTGTTGATAGATAATTGGCGGCCTATCACTTTGATTAATAATGATGGAAAGATTCTTGCTTCTATTTTTGCAGAGAGACTGAAAACAGGCCTTGACTCAATTATTGATGAGTCACAATCAGGTTTCATGAAAGGGAGACATATATGTAATAATATTCGATTGGTGTTGGACCTTGTAGACTATGGTGAACTTATTAGTCAGGATAGCTTTATTCTATTTGTGGACTTTTATAAGGCTTTTGACACAATTGAACATTCTTTTATTTTTGAAACTCTCAATTTTTTTGGCTTTGGTGAGTATTTTCAAAAGGTAATTAGAACTTTGTACAATCAAGGTAACAGCTCTGTTAAATTGGCTCATGGAACTTCTCATAGATTTAGGATTGGTAGGGGAATTCGACAAGGATGTCCCATAAGCCCATTCTTATTCCTGCTGGTCACACAAGTTATGGCTATTCATATAAAAATCATCAGCCAATTGGGAACACCTGTAATCTCTTTATCCTGTACTTGAACACCCTGAAACTATTTGTTATAGGAGTGTAAGCAGTGGGAAGAGGAATGGGCTCGTGTCGAATTGCCTTACCCATTCCCAATCTGCAGGAGGTCCCACGACGGCAGGTAGCTGCTCTAGTCGCTGGAGCTCAGTTCGCTGTCGAGGGAGGACGAGGGCTCTGGCTCGGGGGAATCACAGCTCCACAGCTCCTACCTGTTGCAGAGTGTTTCTGCCCTCCTGATGGCCTCTGTGTTTTAGAAGGATCCGTCTCTTTTCGCTTGCTTACACCACAGGTTTCATCGACGATAGCGTGCATCCTGGAGCAGTGAGTTATCGGTCTTATTTCTACTGAGAAACAGTTCAAGCACTCACAAAACAATAACCAGGAGACGGTATATGAAAAAGTATTGTAAGACTTGCAGAGTAGATTTGAATAGACCGTGGACGTCACACTGCGTGCTTGAATATCAGAGATTCAGTTCATTCTTTCCTGCAGGTAAATTTCCTGTTTGACATTGTACCGCTGTCACTTCTTCACAAACTCATAACTCGCCGTGTTCAATTTTGTGTTGAGTTACAGGAACCTCAGCATCAGATGAAATACTCTTCAGCGCCCCAGGGAGACTGGGGGACTGGCCAGATTTTCAGCTTTATTACTGGGACCTTCGGCTCAGGGCTGTTGAGCAAAGTGCTCCCCTCTGCTGGAGAGCCACAGGGGCACTACAGAGCGGCCTCGTCTTCCCTGCTCCTGCCCGTGCTTGTGGACGGCCAGCGTGACCGCGCGCAAGACAAGGTAGCGCATTCGTGGTGTAAATACAGAATGTTCACTAGCTGACTGAGGAACGTTACAGAGACGGGAGTATACGTTCTGAAATAATGTGAACCACTGTTACTACACACAGACAGACTACTCAAAAATCACGTGGCTTTTTAAGGTCATTTTGTCTGCCTAAAGTATGTTAGATTTGTCACAGCAAAGAGTTTGAATACTTACAGAATGCAGCAGCTAGAATTGTTACTTGGAGCAGAAAGTATGACCACATAACCCCCATACTTCTCTCTCTTCATTGGCTTCCTATCAGGTACAGGGCGGACTTCAAAATCCTTCTACTTACTTACAAGGCTCTCAGAGGTCAGGCACCTGTCCTGCCTCGCAGGGATGCTGCAGAGGAGAAATACTGTACACAGCATGGTTTCAGAGGCCTGTCTGTCATGGGCTGGGCACCATGTGAGTTGAATGCTGCATCAGTGCCACGGATCCCAGAGGGGCATCGTGGATACAGCTATCGTTTAGGAGGATTCTGCTGGTCTGCAGAGACCTGCATGGGGTACTGACATACAGACGACGTGATGGATGGATGGATTAATACCCGCATTCATTTATTTCTTTTTTTTAATGATCTAATGTTAGCATGCCCAAAGGGGTTGGGCAGCCAGTTGACCTTGGACCCCTAGAGGATTTTATTCTCCTTACTGAGGAGTCTTTGGTTCCTTTCCTCCATTGTCTTCAGTTCTGTATTCACAAAATGTATATTTACTTGCATTGTTAAGCGCCTTGGGGCAACCTTGTTGTGAAAGGCGCTATATGAAAATAAATTGAATTGAATTGAATTGAATGACAGTCATGGCTTTTCCAGTTTCCTCTCCTGTTATCTTCTTTATCTGCACTCTCAAACGCAGTGAAACCTTGAACCTTTCAACTGGACCATCAAAATGACTTTATCCAGGACAGAGACTTGAATGGGATGAAAAAGGAAAAGGCATTATTTGCAGGGAGAAATTAAACTGTTACATGTGACAGGTGGAGAAAAACTTGTGAATCAACTTACAAAAGGGTACATGTAAGAAATGTTTAACTCTTTGTTTAACAATTTCCAATCCCTGCCCTCTGAACACAGAAACCGCTTTCCCCCTCTGAAAACAAACAGGGTCAAGTTCTCACTTAGACCTGCGGCCAGAACCCTGCTCAACAGATGACTGTCTTGGGCATGTGCCTGTGTGTTGTTAGTTTGTGTGCTTTTCTATATATTGCCTACTGCCATGAAACACATGTCCACCTTGGGGATAATGAAGACTCCCTCTCTCAAGAAAACACAACGTATCTGAAAATGAATTTTCTATAAATGTTTTCACCCCTCTGGTGTCAAAGTACTGCATCTGCAAGAAGGGGCGACTCGTCCGTCCATCGTCCAGCAGTCCCACTCTACAGCACATCAGGGAGACGCCTGTGAAATCAGCGCCTTCGGGTTGCTTCACAAATATATTATGTCATACGATGCGTATTTTTAAGGTCACGTTAACTTGCACTGTTTGTGTGTGTTGTGAGTTCCGGTGTGAATGAAACATAGCCGCTGTGATGCAGATCACGTTCAGAGAAACTCCAGCTCTCGGTGTTTAAGAATATTAAACCTTTACTGACCACAGTGGTGTTGAAAGCGAAGCTCCACTCGCGTCTGTCAGGAGCTCCTCAGAGCCTCAGCTGCAGAGACCAGCCTGAAGACACCCGTCCTTCTCCGATGACTTGAAACCTGACAGGTGATGAACAGGAAAGGTTTTTACTCGTGTGTAGCGACACCTGGAGTGACGGACTGGTTGGCATTGCAGCCACTGTGTCCTTAGTGGAAGAGATACCGGGGTCCCCAGCACTGCTATCACCTCTTCTGTAATCCTCCAATGCTAACAACTGTGTATCTACTGCTGACTCCGACTCCGGACATAAGCAGAGCATGCAAGCTCCACACAGACAGCACCCCAGGAAACCAGACCCATGAGAACACGGCTAGGGCGTGCAAGCTCCACACAGACAGCACCCCAGGAAACCGGACCCATTAGAATGGGGGCAGAGCATGCAAACTCCACACAGACAGCACCCCAGGAAACCGGGCCCAGGGTCCCAGCGCTGCCGTCTCTCCCCTTTTCACCTTCACATGCAGATAAGGACGCGACCGGAGACTCGCCGATTAGATTTAAAAAGCTGGCTGTTTACCTCCTGGAGGTCAGATCGCAACAACTTTTACAGCTCCGTTGCCACGGCAACCACGTTTTATTGCCAAAGTAAAATAAACACCGGAGAAAAGTTTGCAAACAAGACGGGAGCTAAGAAACACGACGACAGTGGGTTTGCTTTACGTGCCAGGTCGATAAACCAGCGCTGCAGACACGTGAAATAAAAGAAAAAATACACACAAGGGAACACAAGAGAGACATAGAAATACAAGACACGATAAATACGCTGAAATTGTATTAATATAATTCATTCTAATGTTCAATCAAATCAGCGAAACACATGGGCAGGGCAGCCCGGTGAACTACAGAGACTACATTACCCACAAGCCCTGTGGGCGACAGCATTTTGACGTCTCCGAGTCGCGTCTTTTGTATTTTTTATGAGACGAAAAACTACAAGAAAACGTACCGTAGCAATCGTATTGTCAGTGGTACATGCAATAATACATGTACATTTTATGGAAAAAAAGATTAAACAAGGTAAATGCAGATAAGGTCCGTCCATGCTTCAACGTTCTTACAACTAGACACAGTACGTCTTTACACCCGTTTCAAACTGTCCAAACATGGTCTCCTCTCACACCATTCCGTTAATAATTATGTTGCGCAAGTATAATAATTTTTAAAAATACAAACGATATTTTCATCTTCCTTTCAATGGGATTAAAATGTAACAAATGTATTTCTTTAAAGATAAATTAGTCTCTTTCTTTATATAAGTTTGTAAAAAAAGTCCCGAATGTTTATAAACCACAACATAACCAAAATAAATGTTGTTAGGTTTCAGGGCTGCTGTCAGAAAGGTCACAGTTATCATCTATATTGACGATCAATCTCCGCATAAGTCTTTTTTTTAAAGAATTTTTTATTAAATGTATAAAGAATTTACAAATATTTTCGTGCTTTATTATTTCTCACATTTTTAATAGAATTTAAATAGTGTTTCAGCTCCACCTCAAAAGAACTAAAAAGGGGAGTATTATTAGACCATTTGGATTTATGGATGTGAAATTGACCAAGAATGATTAATAAATTGACTATAAATAAAGGCTCTTTTTCCAAATTTTCTACTAAACAGTACAATAAAATGTCAAAATCCTTCAGTCTAACAAACACCTTTAACTGCCTGCAAACAAAACTCTGTAAATCCGTCCAAAACAGCTTCACAAACCTACACCTAACAAATAAATGCACCAAAGATTCCTTTTCCCGCAGAACAAGTCTTTCCGATAGCGCTTTGAGACTCACCTCCGTGGATTCGTGTATCTCTGTCGCCACCCAGTGGACATTTCTCGGAAGTGTCACCGCCCGCCGTAATTCAGTAAAGTCCCGGAATTGAAATTGTGATTGGACAAGAACCGTATCCGTCCCACCTCCTGCCAAAATCTCGGCGCTGAATGGTTCAGAGCCGAGTCACTCAAGGTAAGGGCGGTATTTCCGTGGAAGAACACGGAAGTCCGCGGTGACTGGCTAGGAGCGGTGTCATTCACCCAAAGTTAGAGGAAGTCCCGCCTCTTTTCAGCCAACGGCGGTGATTGGACACGCCGTGCGTCACTCTTATGACGTCCCTTAACTGCGACGGATCCGGATCTGATGCGTGATTTGCGCGACAGCCGGTCCGTCGCCGAGATCGGTCTGGAGCCGCGGCCCAGGATGCTGTGGTTCCGCTTTCTGCTCGTCAAGCACTGCGGACTCCTGGAAAACCGCATTGCAGGGCAGAGAGTTATTGAACTCCAGACGTCGCTGGAGAGTTACTTTACTGGCGAGTCACCTCACGTTGTTGATTAATTCGACCTTATTGTGTTTTCTCTTCATTAACATTTATATTGCAATAGTAAAAATGCTATTCAGTGCACACAAGAGTACATTACAGATCACCGGGGTACATTATACAGGCCAATAAAGATAAGGTACGCACAGCTTTCATTTTGGGACATTTAGAAATAGTTTGGAGACGTGCCCTCATGTGTTTCAGATGTGACTTCTTTCCATTTGGAAGCGCCTTACTTCTACCAAGCAAAGAAAAGGCTTCGAAAATGAGATCGTAATGAAGAGATAGTGACGATCATTTCAGTGCATGAGCTACCTGTTATATTAGGCGAGATTTCACACGGATAATCAAACAAGAACGAGTTTGCCCTGGAATCCATTCCACTGCCGAACCTGAAAGTCAGAGCATGACTGCCGTCAGTCCGGATCCAGTGGAAGGCTGATCCACTCCGGGTTTTCTGCTGCCGTCAGTCCGGATCCAGTGGAAGGCTGATCCACTCCGGGTTTTCCTATGCCGACAGTCCGGATCCAGTGGAAGGCTGATCCACTCTGGGTTTTCCTATGCCGACAGACCGGATCCAGTGGAAGGCTGATCCACTCCGGGTTTTCCTATGCCGACAGTCCGGATCCAGTGGAAGGCTGAGCCACTCCGGGTTTTCCTATGCTGACACTCTATACTCTTCTCCAGAAGCTTAAGGAGAAATTATGAAAAAAAGTTTATGGAAACGTTTTATGAAAAGATCACGGCGCTGGGGTCAATTCACTTTTGAATTGTTTTTTTTTTACATTTTTTAAAGTAAGCATTAACAAGAACAAAGAATACAATACAAATACAAGTACCGGTCTGTCGCTGAGCTCGGTGTGGTTCCGCTCTCTGCTCGTCGAGCACTGCGGGCTCCTGGAAACCTGTCTTTCAGGGCAGAGAGTTATTAGTGAACTCCAGACACCGCTGGAGAGTGTATTTACCGGCGAGTCGGCTCACGCTGCTGATAAATTCGACCTCATTGTGTTTTCTTCTTTCTTTATCGTGCAATACTAGAAATCCTTTACGATGCACGCAAGACTACATTACTGATCACCGGAGTACATTATACAGGCAAATAAAGAGAAGGTACGCACAGCTTTCATGTTGTGATATTTAGACATGGTTTGGAGACGTTCCCTCGTGTGTATTTTGAATTATTCAAATGCGAGTCTCTTCCATTTGGAAGCGCATAATTTCAGTGCATGACCTTACCTGTTATATTGGGCGAGATTTCACACGGATAATCAAACAAGAACGAGTTTGCCCTGGACTCCATTCCACTGCCGAACCTGAAAGTCAGAGCATGAGAACGGACGTATTGTATGGCGATTGTGGTGTTGCTCGACCACATAAATTAGGCGAGAAGTACAATCTGCTATTACGACATTCGGTCTAATGATTAAATTTTCGATTAGTTCTTATCTTTAGGCTATTTATACATATAATAACGAGCAAGTATAATGATTAAGTCAATGATAAATTATATTTTATATTCGGTTCAGCAGTAGTGAGCAGTAAATAACATCTATTTCTCACCAATAAATGTCAGAATTAGAAACCTTCTTTACACAATTGTGCCGATCAGTTCAGAGTGTTTTAACAACAGGATGAAACAAAAACAAACATAAGGTTTCTGGGCTGCTTCGAAAAAGACAGTTATCATCTATATTACTTTTAAATCTATGCACACTATGTATCTTTACCGGGTCAATTCAATGTACAATTGTGTAATGATGCCACCTTAACCTTAACCTTCATACAATATTTGTTTGACAGTAGTCATGTTTTTTTCCAGTTATTTAGTTTCCCCAAAGAGGTGCTCCAAAATAGTTTGACAAGATATTGTGAGATTGCAAGAGGGATCTTTAATAGCTATTAGTACAAGTGTAACTAAATCTGTTTCCTTGTAGTCTAATAAAGGTTGTAAATTCTTCCATAGTTTCTTAAAAGCATCGCTACCTCTCTAGGGGTAGCCTTGGTTACGAGGTATTGTTATCAGACTTAACACAAACATTAAATCTAATCACAAAATCTGCTTAATTCTACATTTCGTCATCCACATCAGTTAATTTCGTGACCCCAATTATACTATTTTAAACCCAGTTTTCAAAGCACGGGTTTATGTCTCAAAGTTATTTCTCTGTATTCTAGATGATGCATCTATGGGGGGTATGTTTATCCGTAAGAGACCACGTGAGAACTTCATGGAAGCTGGCAAGTTTGGGGGGGGGTTCCTAGCATCCAAATGACATTCAAGTAAAACTCTATGCCCTCTACTTCCTGAAAGATTAAATTAGGGGAAACATACACCACCTACACTGCTCAATTTTGTAAATAATTCTCTATCGGTATCAATACTAGATGCTCTACAACCTGAAGCATTTAGGCCTCCTTCTGTCTGTGTTTGACAAATAACAACCATGAATAAAGTTTTTTTTATTTTACTAAGGTAGAGAACATCAAATCACAAATCACATTTTTGAAAATCTTAATACCAAGAAATGTAATCGCATCTTTTACATGGTTATTACATGTGGAGCAGACACTTTCCAACAGCCACCAATTCACTTTTCTGATATGTAAAGAAAGACCAGATACAGAGGAAATGACTTGTAAACACACTTAATTGCTTTGTCCACCTCTGTGCGCTTTCTCAGAGAGACAGTTGTATCCTCAGCCAATTGGGAACACCTGTAATCTCTTTATCCTGCACTTGAACACCCTGAAACTATTTGTTATAGGAGTGTAAGCAGTGGGAAGAGGAATGGGCTCGTGTCGAATTGCCTTACCCATTCCCAATCTGCAGGAGGTCCCACGACGGCAGGTAGCTGCTCCAGTCGCTGGAGCTCAGTTCGCTGTCGAGGGAGGACGAGGGCTCTGGCTCGGGGGAATCACGGCTCCACAGCTCCTACCTGTTGCAGAGTGTTTCTGCCCTCCTGATGGCCTCTGTGTTTTAGAAGGATCTGTCTCTTTTCGCTTGCTTACACCACAGGTTTCATCGACGATAGCGTGCATCCTGGAGCAGTGAGTTATCGGTCTTATTTCTACCGAGAAACAGTTCAAGCCCTCACAAAACAATAACCAGGAGACGGTATATGAAAAAGTATTGTAAGACTTGCAGAGTAGATTTGAATAGACAGTGGACGTCACACTGCGTGCTTGAATATCACAGATTCAGTTCATTCTTTCCTGCAGGTTAACTTCCTGGTTGACATTGTACCGCTGTCACTTCTTCACAAACTCATAACTCGCCGTGTTCAATTTTGTGTTGAGTTACAGGAACCTCAGCATCAGATGAAATACTCTTCAGCGCCCCAGGGAGACTGGGGGACTGGCCAGATTTTCAGCTTTATTACTGGGACCTTCGGCTCGGGGCTGTTGAGCAAAGTGCTCCCCTCTGCTGGAGAGCCACAGGGGCACTACAGAGCGGCCTCGTCTTCCCTGCTCCTGCCCGTGCTTGTGGACGGCCAGCGTGACCGCGCGCAAGACAAGGTAGCGCATTCGTGGTGTAAATACAGAATGTTCACTAGCTGACTGAGGAACGTTACAGAGACGGGAGTATACGTTCTGAAATAATGTGAACCACTGTTACTACACACAGACAGACTACTCAAAAATCACGTGGCTTTTTAAGGTCATTTTGTCTGCCTAAAGTATGTTAGATTTGTCACAGCAAAGAGTTTGAATACTTACAGAATGCAGCAGCTAGAATTGTTACTTGGAGCAGAAAGTATGACCACATAACCCCCATACTTCTCTCTCTTCATTGGCTTCCTATCAGGTACAGGGCGGACTTCAAAATCCTTCTACTTACTTACAAGGCTCTCAGAGGTCAGGCACCTGTCCTGCCTCGCAGGGATGCTGCAGAGGAGAAATACTGTACACAGCATGGTTTCAGAGGCCTGTCTGTCATGGTTTGGGCACCATGCGAGTTGAATGCTGCATCAGTGCCATGGATCCAAGAGGGGCATCGTGGATACAGCTATCGTTTAGGAGGATTCTGCTGGTCTGCAGAGACCTGCATGGGGTACTGACATACAGACGACGTGATGGATGGATGGATTAATACCCGCATTCATTTATTTTTTTTTAATGATCTAATGTTAGCATGCCCAAAGGGGTTGGGCAGCCAGTTGACCTTTGACCCCTAGAGGATTTTATTCTCCTTACTGAGGAGTCTTTGGTTCCTTTCCTCCATTGTCTTCAGTTCTGTATTCACAAAATGTATATTTACTTGCATTGTTAAGCGCCTTGGGGCAACCTTGTTGTGAAAGGCGCTATATGAAAATAAATTGAATTGAATTGAATGACAGAGTCACGGCTTTTCCAGTTTCCTCTCCTATTATCTTCTTTATCTGCACTCTCAAACGCAGTGAAACCTTGAACCTTTCAACGGGACCACTGTCGTTCTACATCAAAATGACTAACTAGGACGGAGACTTGAATGGGATGAAAAAGGAAAAGGCATTACTTGCAGGAAGAAATTAAACTGTTACACGTGATCACTTGCTAAACAAAGTGATTCATTGGAGTGGAGGCGGTGAAAACTTTGTGAATCAACTTACAAAAGGATACATGTAAGAAACTTAGCTCCCCTTGAAAAATCTATGAGTGTTATGTGGAGGTGATAGTATTGTTCAATTATTGTAATAAAGCTCACTCAATTAAGACCCATGTTGGAAAAGTACCAGAGTATTCTCATCTAAGAGGAAATACTAACAAGTAGGATGTTAAAATGAAAAGCATTAAAAACTGAATGATCTTCAGTAGCTAAATGATTATTGAGCTCTGGGTCACAGTGCTCCTGAAAAAAAATCAAATTTCAGCAGAGACGCCCACGGACAGCAGGTGAGCACCAAGCTGAGCCAGTGTATAAGTGGATGAATCACAGTTTCAAGGAGCTTTTTTCAGTTTCGTTCCACTGATCGGCCAACACGGGGGGCCCTTCAGTCTTACTCGCCCTATTGCATTAAGAAACTGTACAACATTCTCCAATAAGAACTTGCGACCTCACCTCACGAAAAGCAATTTGCGTAGCAGGGAAAGACTGGACTCCCACTGGGGATTTTTGCTTTTCATCCCGATGGTGATGTGCACTATATAGAACGTTGCTGGACCCATGTGCAATTGGTGTCATTTCTAATCTAGAGGTCGAAGCTGTGAAACTTTCAAAGAGACGGAAGATCTCTTGCGAGACACAGATTCACAGAAGGGGCTAATGAGATCTTTGCTTGAAGTCTCATTGTGCTGCACTATTTCATTTTTCAGGGGGCACGACAAACAGGCATCTAAAATCATTTCAGTGACGGACTAAACAGGCCTCTAGCAAAGACTCGGGAACAGACACAGACCTTATCATCTCTGCTCCCCGGGAAGCGTACAGAGATCACATTAGACGTGTTGCTCAAGCTCTTTATTGTCACGTACAGTAAACCCAGCAGTCTGGTCAGTGCGGGATGTGTTCTGTCCTGACGGCAGGGTCAGCAGCCAGAGGAGACCTGAAACACAAGACGGAGAGGTAAGACATTGATTCCGACAGAGAGAGCTTTCACACCGGATTACTGACAAGAGGAGCAATAAGAGAAGAGTTATAAAGACACGCCGAAGAGAATATTCTCATCTAAGAGGAAATATTAACAAGTAGGATGTTAAAATGAAAAGCATTAAAAACTGAATGATCTTCAGTAGCGAAATGATTACTGAGCTCTGGGTCACGGTGCTCTTGAAAAAAAATCAAATTTGAGCAGAGACGCCCACGGACAGCAGGTGAGTGAATGAGTTGTTTATTTTGTTTCCTGTGAATTATGTAGAATTCACAACGTTTTCCATTTGTACAGGAAAACCACTGAGAGCAGATTCACTTCTTCTGCACTAGAGTGAATGATTTCCATCTTCACTCTAGGGTACTGTACTTTATAGCACTGTTTTGTATTCTGCATATATGTCTGTTATTTATACATTTTCTTTCTCACTTTGTCTCTCTGTCCATTTGTATCAGTTTTTTGGAGAGCACCATCACACCAGCATCACAACAACATTTATTCTACTGCCTTATTAAGCAAATGTCTCTACTGAATTCTTTTTATATATAAAACATATTTTTTGACATGATATACACAAATGGCTAATTATACTTTCCGATTATATTTCCATCTTAGAAATGAAGCATTTCTCTCCTGCAGTTTGAGGGCTGAATCTTCTCTCTCTCTCTTACACACTTTGTTCACGAATGATTACAAGAGCAAACACATAGACTGACTTCTCACAAAAAAATGTGTCGATGACACAGTCCTGGTCAGCTTACTAAAGGACCCCGAAAATCACCACGGGCCATTCTGAACAGTTTCACGGAATGGTCTGTTGACTTCTCTTTGATGGTTCTTGTTACAAGAGCAAAACAATACTCACCGATTTGAGGATAATTGCGCCATCCCTCCAGCCTACTGAAATGAACCGTCAGACTGCAGAAGCTGTCAGTGACTACAGGTCCTTGGGACTGGTCAGAGAAACCTGAGATGAGACAAACGTTGTGAGACCATTTATAAGCTTGTGACCTCAAATTAAACAGAAGTCAGACATGTTCAAAGGGGGCAACACCGCGGCACAGTGGTTAGCATCGCTGCCTCATAGCACCGGGGCCCTGGGTTTGATTCCGGGGGTGCTGTCTGTGTGGAGTCTGCATGTTTGTTCGCACTGCAGGGGATACCTCACCCCCACAGGGCACACAGACACAAACTCACACCACAGCCCATTTTTCCACAACACAATCAACCCACCAGTATCAGTTTGTGTTCAGTGCTGGGGAGGTGCCTTGTCCTTGCAGAACAAAAACAAGGTGATCAGGACTGACAGCAAGATTCAGGTATTCAAGTGCCCAGTAAATCCAGGGCTCAAATGGGGGAACTGTTTCACGAGCTACACAATATCCTCACACATGATGACAGAGCCTCGGAAAGCCGTGTGGAGGGTGAGGTGCTCGTACCCAGCCGGAGTTAAAAGACCACGCATTGAGCACTATCGATCTATCCAACCCAGAAAAGCACACATCTCTGTGATACAGAGGCTAAAGCAACATGTGAGTAAAGGATTTTGAATCAGCAATTGTGCTGATGAGCCAGTCAGCAATTTTTCAGAAACAGCAAAAATGTCAGCCTCCAGGAGCTGCAGAAGATTGTGAGATATAAAGGAGTGAAACCAGGGCAGGAGAAACCGATTCCTCGTGCAGGAAGCTGAGGAAAAAGATGCACACCCTGCAGACTGAAAGGAAGACGGCACAAACTATCGGTAATGTCAGCCTCGAAGAAAGTGTAGTGCAGTGTGAGTTGCAACTAAGTTTTTGTTCAATATTTTTTTGGTCTGAAAGAGACTATTTTGATTAGATGCATGCAATTCTATTTCGTTCTCATTCTCTGTCTTTTTATGTCTTATTTGGATCACACCATAAAGTTCATAACCCAGCCAGTTGCTTTGGCTCGGAAAGCATCCCTCAGCAGGGACAGCCCCGATCCCCAAACACAGGGCTGCCCTTCCCACTGCCCGTCTGCTCTCTGCCCAGTGAAAGTAGTGCTTCTGCCCCGCAGCTGTGTGAGAGAAGATGAGCTGAGAACACTAACCCACCTCTGGAGAGGGAAGACTTACAGCTGGAGGGGAGGAGGAGCTGCCGGGCTGCCGCAGACAAGGCGCCGCTGAAATGATATAGAAATCTTTTAGAATCAAACGTCACCTGGCTCAGTGTTTAAGCTATAGTACATGATCACGTTAGATTATTAAAACATGCAGACTGCCATCGCCATTCTGTACAAACAAAGGGTTTTCCATTGTAGAAAACACCACCGCATATCCAAAGCGGAGTGCACTGGGACTGCAGTCCAGAGAAACCCATCATGTTACAAGAACTGGAGGCCATTTCACACCGAAACTGTAGAATAGGATTCTTTCTGCACACCCAGTACTTGGGGCTGTGTCAGAGGCTCCTCACCGGAAGAGACGTGCATTCCTGTTTGGCTCCTCTGGTTCTGCGATGATTTTAGACGTCGAATCGGGCAGGAGGCAGGCGCTCCTCGGAAGCTCTCGTCCCCTGCTATAACTGGGACCACGCGATGGCACAACTGCTTCCTCCATACAAACAGAAACTTCAAACAACGAAACCCAACAAGAACTCTGTGCACACCTGGACTCCTGCTGCAGCTGAGGAGCTGTCACGCACACACCTCCTGTTGCTCACAGAGAGAAACAGGCCCAGGGTCCGAGCACTGCCACCCACTGCGCCGCGGTCTCTCACCTTGACGCGACCGGAGACTCGCCGATTAGATTAAAAAAGCCGGCTGTTTACCTGCTGGAGCTCAGATCGCAACAACTTTTACAGCTCCGTTGCCACGGCAACCACGTTTTATTGACAAAGTAAAATAAACACCGGAGAAAAGTTTGCAAACAAGACGGGAGCTAAGAAACACGAGGACAGTGGGTTTGCTTCATGTGCCGGGTCGATAAACCAGCGCTGCAGACACGTGAAATAAAAGAAAACATACACACAAGGGAACACATAAGAGAGACATAGAAATACAAGACACGATAAATACGCTGAAATTGTATGAATATAATTAATTCTAACGTTCAATCAAATCAGCGAAACACGTGGGCAGTGTTTGGCAGTGTTATGAGACCAAAAACTACAAGAAAACATAACGCAGCAATCGTATTGTCAGGGGTACATGCAATAATACATGTACATGTTATGGAAAAAAAGATTAAACAAGGTAAATGCAGATAAGGTCCGTCCATGCTTCAACGTTCTTACAACTAGACACGGTACGGTACGTCTTGACATCTGTTTCAAACTGTTCAAACATGGGTTTCTTCCCACACCAATCCGTTAATTATTATATCGTGCAAGTATAATCATTTAAAAAATACAAACGATATTTCTATCTTACTTTCAATGGGATTCAAATGTAACATAAATTAATTTATTTAAAAGTCATATCAATATTAGTCTATTTCTTTATGTAAGTTTTTAAAACAGTCCAGAATGTTTCTAAACCACAACATAACCAAAATAAATGTTGTTAGGTTTCAGGGCTGCTTTCAGAAAGGTCACAGTTATCATCTACACTGATTTTCAATCTCCGCACGTCAAGAGTCAGCCACAGCGCTGTGAGACTCACCTCCATAGACTCGTGTATCTCTGTCGCCGCCCAGTGGACATTTCTCGGAAGTGTCACCGCCCGCCGGGATGCGGACAGTCCCGGGACTGAAGCTGTGTGACTGGACAAGAGCCGCCTGCTCCAGTTCCAGGTCAGGTCTGTTGTCATCCTGCTCATAGACGGGTATATGGTATAACGAAATGCGATTTAGCTAGCTCTCAGACGATACGTAGTACAAAAAAACAACAACAATACAATTGTATAATTAAAGAAAGACAGAGACAACAGGCAGTGGGCAAAACAACAAAAGTAACACGTAATGTGCAAAACAACATCAGATGTGCAAAAACATGCATCAACAGAATGAAATAAAGGATAGAAAATTGTGGGGAGTGAGCTATTTGACATGTAAGGTAGAGGTAGATGTCAATGTGTGTTTGAGTTGTTGGTAAGAAATCTCCGCGGCGTCATTCAAGTTCAGAGCAGAAACTCTGGAGCAGAGGCAGCTGGAAGTCCGAACGACGCGTCACTTGAAATCGCGGCGCTGATTGGACAAAAGCTGCTGACAGTCCAGATCCAGTGGAAGGCTGATCCACTCCGGGTTTTCTGCTGCCGTCAGTCCGGATCCAGTGGAAGGCTGATCCACTCCGGGTTTTCCTATGCCGTCAGTCCGGATCCAGTGGAAGGCTGATCCACTCCGGGTTTTCCTATGCCGACACTCTATACTCTTCTCCAGAAGTTTAAGGAGAAATTATGAAAAAAAGTTTATGAAAACGTTTTATGAAAAGATCACGGCGCTGGGGTCAATGTGGGACGCCGGATCTACGCGGAAGCAGCCGGAAGTCAGAACAACGCGTCACTTTTTAATTGTTTTTTTTTTACATTTTTTACAGTAAGCATTAACAAGAACAAAGAATACAATACAAATACAAGTTCCGGTCCGTCGCCGAGCTCGGTGTGGTTCCGCTCTCTGCTCGTCAAGCACTGCGGGCTCCTGGAAACCTGTCTTTCAGGGCAGAGAGTTATTAGTGAACTCCAGACACCGCTGGAGAGTGTGTTTACCGGCGAGTCGGCTCACGCTGCTGATAAATTCGACCTCATTGTGTTTTCTTCTTTCTTTATCGTGCAATAATAGAAATGCTTTACGATGCACGCAAGACTGCATTACAGATCACCTGAGTACATTATACAGGCAAATAAAGAGAAGGTACGCACAGCTTTCATGTTGTGATATTTAGACATGGTTTGGAGACGTTCCCTCGTGTGTATTTTGAATTATTCAAATGCGAGTCTCTTCCATTTGGAAGCGCATAATTTCAGTGCATGAGCTACCTGTTATATTGGGCGAGATGTCACACGGATAATCAAACAAGAACGAGTTTTGCCCTTCAATCGAATCAGCGAAACAAGTGGGCAGTGCAGCCAGGAGAACTACAGAGACTGACTACATTACCCATACGCCATGTGGGCGACATCCTTCTGACGTCATCGACTCGCGTCTTTGAAGTTTATTTTATTTATTTATTTTGTCTTTTGTATTACATTACTTTAATACTTTACCCTTGTTTGCAATGTATTATTTGTTGTTGATAATGCTTTTTTTTAATAAAAACAAAAAAACTATTAATACGTATATTCTTAACGGTATTTTAAATAAAAAAAACTGTAGGTGAAATTTTGCTTCATGACCACCAAGTGGCGCCATTGGCACATTGTAAAAATCATAATTTCTAAGACAATTTTTCCTTTTTAATTCCAATGATCGGCCATCAGAGGCGCACTTCACTCGTCCTACTGCTTCTAATGAATTAAAAATTGCTTACCCTTATATAGCGCTATACTGGACAGGAAAATGAAGCCCACGCACTGTGGATTTGAAAAAAAACCTATTTTGTGAAAATATAAAGTTTCACCATGAATTATTTGTGAGAAAACTTTAAATTGTCTGGTGGTAAGTATTTGTAATATAGGATTGCCTATTTCTGTTCTAAAACACGAGATGGAAGTTTAACATGCGTGATTCACTGAGGTGGAGGGGTGGAAAATGACTGAAAGAAGTCTTGCGATGCTGTATTAATGCTTGACCCAACTGCAGCTCAGACCTGGAGCAAAGCCTGCTCAAACTCCTCAACCTCGTCCTGAGGCTGGCTGTTTCCCTGAGGCCTGGAATCAAGGACTGATCACGCCCATCTGTAAGAATGGAGACAGACTCGACCCCAACAGGTACCAGGGCTTCAGTGTGAACAGTAACCTGGGGAAGGAACTCTGTCGTATCTTGAATATCTGATTACCGGCCCTCCTTACTGAGCACAATGTCCTGCATTCGAGTCAGACCGGCTTCCTACCAAACCCCCACACATTCCAACACATTCACACCTGGGCTCTGATGGCCCATCTGGACCCAGAACAGTAACACCTGGCACTACTGGAGCAGGACTGTCATACCTGGGCACTGCCAGCCCATCTAGACCAAGAACAGCAGAGCCTGGAACTGCTGGAGCAGGACTGTCAGACCTGGGCACTGACAGCCCTTCTGCATGAGACCAGAGTCATGCTTTTCCAGAAGAGATCCAGATCTCCGGAAAACAGTTACAACTTCACACTGAACAACAACACTTGGGAACCCAACCTACTACACATACCTCTGACTGACAATCAGTTCATCTGGGAGTTTTCCTGGCAGTGAAGTCACTGAAGGAGCAGGCACACAGGGCTTTCCATGCCAGTAAAAGGAGGCTCTACAACATCAGTCCCCCAAATACAACTGGCTCTGAGTATTAAAAAGTGCAATCGAACCATTTGCCCTATGCAGCAGGGAAGTGTGGGATCCATTCACTGAGCAAGATGACACTAAATGAGACAAACAGCTCGTAGATACTCCATGCACAGAGTTCTGAAAAAACATCTTCCCAACTGGAATGCTACAGAATCCTAAACAGACAATACACACAACACACACTAACTCTGTTAACCATAACATAATGAGATGGTACCATTCATTTTTAACAAATCGTACACAGTATGTCAGGCTCAACAAAACTCTTTCCGCGTCACGATCTGAGCTCAGGTGCCCCTCAGGGCTGTGTGGGCTCTCCAGTTCTGTTCACACTTTATACAAATGATTGTACAAGCAGTAGTCAAAGCAACTTCATTTTCAAATTCTCAGATGACAGTTGTTCTGAACAGCATCGCCAGTTAATGCATAGAGGTAGCAGCTTATCTGTATACATGTCAGAAGTCTAAAGGTTTGTGCAATGGTGTGACAACAATAGCCTAATTCTCAATGTTAAAAAAACAAACGAAATAGTTTTTGATCCCAGAGCAGTTGGTGATCACACGCATGTAGTAATCCACAATGAATTTGTCACTCAGGTTGATTCATATAAGTACTAAGGTGTACACATAGGCAGTAACCTGTTGCTGGACTACTCGTGTTGAGAGTGTCTGGTCTGCTGCAGAGTTTACATTTCCTGCGAAGACTAAGAGTGCTTGGGGTTGGACAAGAAGTAATGCTACTCTTCTACCGTGCTGTAATCGAGAGCATTATCAGATATGGTATTACAGTGTATCTGTACTGAACTATCAGTTCATTTAAAATCACAAATAACTGCCTCTTCCAGACAGCTTTGAAGGTCATGGGAGTGAAACGGCATCTCTCCTTGCAGACAATCTTTGAAAAGTCCCTCATCAAACAGGCAGGAAGAAATATATCAGATCCCTCCCACATCCTCAGCTCTGAATACCAACCTCTTCCTTCTGTCAAACGTTTTTAGGTTCCCAAATATAAGTCAAACAGATACAAACATACCTGTGTTCCACTATCCATTAAAGCTGCCAATGCAAATGTCAAGGATAAACACAATTGTGACTCTTACAACCCACTTGAGTGCGATATGTTTTGTGATGTGTTATAAAAGTTACATGTTGCTATGTGTTATATTGTACAGGTGCAATAGAGCGATGTGCAATGTTTTTCTTTTCTTCTTTTTTTTTTGTTTGCATTCTATTTAAATGGACAGGAGTGCTGGGTGTCCACACAAAATTTCCCTCAGGGGACAATGAAATCTTATCTTATCTAGCTGGATATTTGTCCAGGCTAAGAACCAGCAGAGAGATACAGACTCTGACAAGTACAGGTTCAGAGACCACAATCAGGCAATAGCAACTGTGTGATGAAGACCCAAATGTATCCCACACCTGCTTGAGGAACAGACAGTGAGCCTGTATCTCAGTAATAATAATACAGTGTGTGATCTCAACAGATGACTGTCTTGGGCATGTGCCTGTGTGTTGTTAGTTTGTGTGCTTTTCTATATACTGCCTACTGCCATGAAACACATGTCCACCTTGGGGATAATGAAGACTCCCTCTCTCAAGAAAACACAACGTATCTGAAAATGAATTTTCTATAAATGTTTTCACCCCTCTGGTGTCAAAGTACTGCATCTGCAAGAAGGGGCGACTCGTCCGTCCATCGTCCAGCAGTCCCACTCTACAGCACATCAGGGAGACGCCTGTGAAATCAGCGCCTTCGGGTTGCTTCACAAATATATTATGTCATACGATGCGTATTTTTAAGGTCACGTTAACTTGCACTGTTTGTGTGTGTTGTGAGTTCCGGTGTGAATGAAACATAGCCGCTGTGATGCAGATCACGTTCAGAGAAACTCCAGCTCTCGGTGTTTAATAATATTAAACCTTTACTGACCACAGTGGTGTTGAAAGCGAAGCTCCACTCGTGTCTGTCAGGAGCTCCTCAGAGCCTCAGCTGAAGAGACCAGCCTGAAGACGCCCGTCCTTCTCCGATGACTTGAAACCTGACAGGTGATGAACAGGAAATGTTTTTACTCGTGTGTAGCGACACCTGTACTGACGGACTGGTTGCCATTGCAGCCTCGCAGCGCCTGGGCCCTGGCTTTCTCCTCGACTGCGATAGGATCAGGTGGGGATTTTTTTCCTGGGGGTTTTAGTGGTACACCTTGACTTGCAAATTCATTTATATATATGACAATTTTTTAGTTGTTTAAAAGAACTTACTGTTTTGATTAGATGTATCAGAGATTGTGACTCTGCCTTTAGCTTCCCATTCCTTCCAAAGAATTTCAATTTCACACCTCTGGTTGTGCAAGACGGTCCTCAGTGGAAGAGATACCAGTGTCCCCAGGACTGCTGTCACCTCTTCTGTACTCCTCCTATGCTAACAACTGTGTATCTACTGCTGACTCTGTGAAAGGAATCAAGTCTGCAGATGATCCCACCAGAATAAAAAAAAAATCTGTAGAGGAAGGAGGACACTGCTTTAGTCAGCTCCGCACAGACAGCACCCCAGAAAACCGGACCCACGAGAATATAAGCAGAGCATGCAAACTCCACACGCACACAGCACCCCAGGAACTAGACCCATGAGAATATAAGCAGAGCATGCAAACTCCACACACACGGCACCCCAGAAAACTGGACCCGCGAGAACATAAGCAGAGCACGCAAACTCCACACACACAGCACCCAAGGAAACCGCACCCACGAGAACATAAGCAGAGCATGCAAACTCCACACACACAGCACCCCAGGAAACCAGACCCACGAGAACAGGGGCAGAGCATGCAAACTCCACACACACAGCACCCCAGGAAACCAGACCCATGAGAACAGGGGCAGAGCATGCAAGCTCCGCACAGACAGCACCCCAGGAACTAAATCCAGGGTCCCAGCGCTGGAACCCACTGTGCCGCCGTCTCTCACCTTTTCACTCCACTTGCAGATCATGACGCGACCGGAGACTCCTCACTCCTGCAGTAACACACCCCAGCAGGAGGAGGCGCCGACGGACTCGCTCATGGTGCAGTGAGCCCAGCGGTGTGAGTCTGGTGTCCAGCGCTGATGTGTCCCTGATAGTCCTGTCCCACAGCCTGCGACTCACCGTTTCTTCCACAAAATACTCCAGCCAGCGCTTTTTAGACTAACGTTTCTGCTTTGCTCGCTGATTAGATTAAAAAAGCCGGCTGTTTACCTCCTGGAGGTCAGATCCTAACAACTTCTGCAGCACCGTTTCCCCGGCAACCACGTTTTATTTAACAAAGTAAAATAAACACAGGAGAAAAGTTTGCAAACATGCAGGCGGGATGAGCGCTGCAGACACAGGCTGCTGCCCGGGTCCGTCTTGTGAAATAAACAGGACAGAAAACAGAAAGAAAAATACACACTAGAGTACACATAACATAATCAGGGGTACACAATACTCCTGCTCTTTACACAGACAGGTTCAACAGGTCAATAAAGAGCAGGTCGGCGCAGCTGTCAGGATGTCTCATTTACAAAGAGTCTGAAGATTTGCTCGTCTCTTCCCAGAGCAGCTTCACTCCGGAGAGCAAGAAACAGCTCCTGCCGAGTCCGTCTTGTAAGACAGACATAGAAATCCGCGACACGATAAATACGCTGAAATTGTATAATTAATTCTGATGTTCAATCAAATCTGCGGAACGCGTGAGCAGTGCACGTGTTCTGTAGTGCTCTATAGAGCACTATAGACTAAATTTCCCATAAGCCCTGTGGACGACTTCCTTTTGACGTAATCGATTCGCTTCTTTTTTCTTTTTAATTATAACAACAATACATCCCATAAAAACAAGAATACATATAACATAGAGTATTGTCAGGGGTACATACAATAATACATGTACATGTTATGCAAAAAGATTAAACAAGTAATCTTGTTTAATAGTAAACAACATAAAAAATTAAAAAAGGTCCGTAAATGTTTCAAATTGTCTGTACAGACGCATTTACATCTGTTTTAAACTGTTCAAACATGGGTCTCCTCCCACAGCATTTCGTTAATTATTATATCGTGCAAGTATAATATTTTTTTAAATACAAACGATATTTTCATATTACTTTCAATGGGTTTAAATGTAGCACGATGTTACTTCTTTAAAAGTAATGTCAGTATTAGTTTCCTTCTTTACATTAGCTTTCAGAGTTGCTCTCACAAAAGTCACAGTTACAGTCTGTATTGATTTTCAATCTCTGCACAACGAGGATCTGTAAGGAGGCGCTTTAAGATTCGCCGCCATAGACTCGTGTATCTCTGTCGCCACCCAGTGGACATTTCTCGGAAGTGTCACCGCCCGCCGTAATTCAGTAAAGTCCCGGAATTAAAATTGTGATTGGCCGAGAGCCGTATCCGTCCCGCATCCTGCCGGAATCGCGGCGCTGATTGGTTCAGATCCGAGTCACTCAAGGTGAGGGCGGTATTTCCGTAGAAGAACACGGAACTCCGTGTTGATTGGCTAGCAACGGTGTCACTTACCCAAATTAAAAGGAATTCCCGCCTTTTCCCACCCATTGGTGGTGATTGGACACGCCGTGCGTCACTCTTATGACGTCCCTTCACGACGACGGATCCGGATCTGATGCATGATTTGCGCGACAGCCGGTCCGTCGCTGAGATCGGTGTGGAACCGTGGCCCAGGATGCTGTGGTTCCGCTCTCTGCTCGTCAAGCACTGCGGACTCCCGGAAAACCGCATTGCAGGGCAGAGAGTTATTGAACTCCAGACGTCGCTGGAGAGTTACTTTATTGGCGAGTCACCTCACGTTTTTGATTAATTCGACCTTATTGTGTTTTCTCTTCTTTAACATTTATATTGCAATAGTAAAAATGCTATTCAATGCACACAAGAGTACATTACAGATCACCGTGGTACATTATACAGGCAAATAAAGATAAGGTACGCACAGCTTTTATGTTGGGACATTTAGAAATAGTTTGGAGACGTGCCCTCATGTGTTTCAAATGTGACTTATTTCCATTTGGAAGCGCCTTACTTCTACCAAGGAAAGAAAAGGCTTCGAATATGAGATCGTAATGAAGAGATAGTAACGATCATTTCAGTGCATGAGCTACCTGTTATATTGGGCGAGATTGCAGACGGATAATCAAACAAGAACGAGTTTGCCCTGGAATCCATTCCACTGCCGAACCTGAAAGTCAGAGCATGAGAACGGACGTATTGTATGGCGATTGTGGTGTTGCTCGACCACATAAATTAGGCGAGAAGTACAATCTGCTACGACGACATACGGTCTAATTATTACATTTTCCATTATTTCTTATCTTTAGGCTATTTATACATATAATAATGAGCAAGTATCATGATTAAGTCAACGATAAATTATATTTTATATTCGGTTCAGCTTTATTGAGCAGTAAAATAACATCTATTTCTCACCAATAAATGTCAGAATTGGAAACCTCCTTTACACAATTGTGCCAATCAATTCAGTGCTTTAACAACAGGACAAAACAAAAATAAACGTAAGGTTTCTGGGCTGCTTTGAAAAAGACAATTATCATCTATATTACTTTTAAATCTATGCACACTATGTATCTTTACCGGGTCGATTCAGTGTACAATTTTGTTATGGCGCCTTAACCTTATTATTCATACAAAATGTGTTTGACAATAGTCATGTTTTATTCCACTCAGTTTCCCCAAAGAGGTGCTCCAAAATAGTTTGACAAGATATTGTGAGATTGCAAGAGGGATCTTAAGTATTTATTAGTACAAGTATAACTAAATTGTTTTCCTTGTAGTCTAATAAAGGTTGTAAATTCTTCCATAGTTTCTTAAAAGCATCGATACCTCTCTAGGGGTAGCCTTGGTGACGAGGTATTGTTATCAGACTTAACACAAACATTAAATCTAATCACAAAATCTGCTTAATTCTACATTTCGTCATCCACATCAGTTCATTTCTTGACCCCAATTATACTATTTTAAACCCAGTTTTCAAAGCACGGGTTTGTTTTTTCTCTGTATTCTAGATGATGTATCTATGGGAGGTATGTTTATCTATAAGAGACCACGTGAGAAGAACTTCTTCATGGAAGCTGGCAAGTTTCAGGGGGGTTTCCAGCATCCAAATGACATTCAAGTAAAAAGTCTATACCCGCTAGTTCCTGAATGAATAAATTAGGAGAAACATACACCACCTACTTTGCTTAATTTTGTAAATAATACTCTGTCGGTATCAGTATTAGATGCTCTAAACCCTGTAGCATTTAGGCCTCCTTCTGCCTGTGTTTGACAAATAACAACCATGAATATTTTTTATTTTATTTTACAGTGGTAAAGAACATCAAATCACATCTCTTTTTGGATTTTTGAAAATCTTAATACCAAGATATTTAATCACATCTTTTACATGGATATTACATATGGAGCAGACGCTTTCCAACAGCCACCAATTCACTTTTCTGATGTGTAAAGAAAGACCAGATACAGAGGAAATGATTTGTAAAAGCATTTAATTGCTTTGTCCACCTCTGTGCGCTTTCTCAGAGAGACAGTTGTATCCTCAGCCAATTGGGAACACCTGTAATCTCTTTATCCTATACTTGAATACCCTGAAACTATTTGTTGTAGGAGTGTAAGCAGTGGGAAGAGGAATGGGCTCGTGTCGAATTGCCTTACCCATTCCCAATCTGCAGGAGGTCCCACAACGGCAGGTAGCTGCTCCAGTCGCTGAAGCTCAGTTCGCTGTCGAGGGAGGACGAGGGCTCTGGCTCGGGGGAATCACGGCTCCACAGCTCCTACCTGTTGCAGTGTTTCTGCCCTCCCGATGGCCTCTGTGTTTTAGAAGGATCTGTCTCTTTTCGCTTGCTTACACCACAGGTTTCATCGACGATAGTGTGGATCCTGAGGCAGTGAGTTGTCGGTCTTATTTCTACTGAGAAACAGTTCAAGCACTCACAAAACAATAACCAGGAGATGGTATATGAAAAAGTATTGTAAGACTTGCAGAGTAGATTTGAATAGACAGTGGATGTCAAACTGCGTGCTTGAATATCAGAGATTCAATTAATTCTTTCCTGCAGGTTAACTTCCTGTTTGACATTGTACCACTGTCACTTTTTCACAAACTCGCTGTGTTCTAATTTTGTGTTGAGTGGCAGGAACCTCAGAATCAGATGAAATACTCTTCAGCTCCCCAGAGAGACTGGGGGACTTGCCAGATTTTCAGCTTTATTACCGGGTCCTTCGGCTCAGGGCTGTTGAGCAAAGTGCTCCCCTCTGCTGGAGAGCCACAGGGGCACTACAGAGCGGCCTCGTCTTCCCTGCTCCTGCCCGTGCTTGTGGACGGCCAGCGTGACCGCGCGCAAGACAAGGTAGCGCATTCGTGGTGTAAATACAGAATGTTCACTAGCTGACTGAGGAACGTTACAGAGACGGGAGTATACGTTCTGAAATAATGTGAACCACTGTTACTACACACAGACAGACTACTCAAAAATCACGTGGCTTTTTAAGGTCATTTTGTCTGCCTAAAGTATGTTAGATTTGTCACAGCAAAGAGTTTGAATACTTACAGAATGCAGCAGCTAGAATTGTTACTTGGAGCAGAAAGTATGACCACATAACCCCCATACTTCTCTCTCTTCATTGGCATCCTATCAGGTACAGGGCGGACTTCAAAATCCTTCTACTTCCTTACAAGGCTCTCAGAGGTCAGGCACCTGTCCTGCCTCGCAGGGATGCTGCAGAGGAGAAATACTGTACACAGCATAGTTTCAAAGGCCTGTCTGTCATGGGCTGGGCACCATGTGAGTTGAGTGCTGCATCAGTGCCATGGATCCCAGAGGGGCATCGTGGATACAGCTATCGTTTAGGAGGACTCTGCAGAGATCTGCATGGGGTACTGACATACAGACGACATGATGGATGGATGGATTAATATCCGCATTTATTTATTTTTTGTTTTTTAATGATATAATGTTAGGATGCCCAAGGGGGTTGGGCAGCCAGTTGACCTTGGACCCCAAGAGGTTTTTTTTCTCCTTACTAAGGAGTTTTTAGTTCCTCTCCTCCGTTGTCTTCTGGTCTTCTGTTCTGTACATTCACAAAATGTATTGTTACTTACACTGTTAAGCGCCTTGGGGCAACCTGGTTGTGAACGGCGCTATATGAAAATAAATTGAATTGAACTGAATGACAGAGTCACGGCTTTTCCAGTTTCCTCTCCTGTTATCTTCTTTATCTGCACTCTCAAACGCAGTGAAACCTTGAACCTTTCAACTGGACCATCAAAATTACTTTTTCCAGGACGGAGACTTGAATGGGATGAAAAAGGAAAAGGCATTATTTGCAGGGAGAAATTAAACTGCTACACGTGATCACTCGCCAAAGAAAGTGATTCATTGGAGTGGAGGTAAAGAAAAACTTGTGAATCAACTTACAAAAGGATACATGTAAGAAATGTTTAACCCTTTGTGTAACAATTTCATATCCCTGCCCTCTGAACACAGAAACCGCTTTCCCCCTCTGAAAACAAACAGGGTCAAGTTCTCACTTAGACCTGCGGCCAGAACCCTGCTCAACAGATGACTGTCTTGGGCATGTGCCTGTGTGTTGTTAGTTTGTGTGCTTTTCTATATACTGCCTACTGCCATGAAACACATGTCCACCTCGGGGATAATGAAGACTCTCTCTCTCAAGAAAACGCAACATATCTGAAAATGAATTTTCTACAAATGTTTTCACCCCTCTGGTGTCAAAGTACTGCATCTGCAGGAAGGGGCGACTCGTCCGTCCATCGTCCAGCAGTCCCACTCTACAGCACATCAGGGAGACGCCTGTGAAATCAGCGCCTTCGGGTTGCTTCACAAATATATTATGTCATACGATGCGTATTTTTAAGGTCACGTTAACTTGCACTGTTTGTGTGTGTTGTGAGTTCCGGTGTGAATGAAACATAGCCGCTGTGATGCAGATCACGTTCAGAGAAACTCCAGCTCTCGGTGTTTAAGAATATTAAACCTTTACTGACCACAGTGGTGTTGAAAGCGAAGCTCCACTCGTGTCTGTCAGGAGCTCTTCAGAGCCTCAGCTGCAGAGACCAGCCTGAAGACGCCCGTCCTTCTCCGATGACTTGAAACCTGACAGGTGATGAACAGGAAAGGTTTTTACTCGTGTGTAGCGACACCTGGAGTGACGGACTGGTTGGCATTGCAGCCACTGGGTCCTTAGTGGAAGAGATACCGGGGTCCCCAGCACTGCTATCACCTCTTCTGTAATCCTCCAATGCTAACAACTGTGTATCTACTCCTGACTCCGACTCCGGACATAAGCAGAGCATGCAAGCTCCACACAGACAGCACCCCAGGAAACCGGACCCATTAGAATGGGGGCAGAGCATGCAAACTCCACACAGACAGCACCCCAGGAAACCGGGCCCATTAGAATGGGGGCAGAGCATGCAAACTCCACACAGACAGCACCCCAGGAAACCAGACCCATGAGAACACGGCCAGGGCGTGTAAGCTCCACACAGACAGCACCCCAGGAAACCGGACCCATTAGAATGGGGGCAGAGCATGCAAACTCCACACAGACAGCACCCCAGGAAACCGGGCCCAGGGTCCCAGCGCTGCCGCCTCTCACCTTTTCACCTCCACATGCAGACTCGCCGAGTAGATTTAAAAAGCTGGCTGTTTACCTCCTGGAGGTCAGATCGCAACAACTTTTACAGCTCCGTTGCCACGGCAACCACGTTTTATTGCCAAAGTAAAATAAACACCAGACTAAGAAACACGACGACAGTGGGTTTGCTTTACGTGCCGGGTCGATAAACCAGCGCTGCAGACACGTGAAATACAAGAAAAAATACACACAAGGGAACACATAAGAGAGACATAGAAATACAAGACACGATAAATACGCTGAAATTGTATGAATATAATTAATTCTAACGTTCAATCAAATCAGCGAAACACATGGGCAGGGCAGCCCGGTGAACTACAGACTACATTACCCACAAGCCCTGTGGGCGACAACATTGTGACGTCATCGACTCGCGTCTCTTGTTTTTTTTTATGAGACGAAAAACTACAAGAAAACGTACCGTAGCAATCGTATTGTCAGGGGTACATGCAATAATACATGTACATTTTATGGAAAAAAAGATTAAACAAGGTAAATGTAGATAAGGTCCGTCCATGCTTCAACGTTCTTACAACTAGACACGGTAACGGTACGTCTTTGACATCTGTTTTAAACTGTTCAAACATGGGTTTCTTCCCACACCACTCCGTTAATTATTATATCGTGCAAGTATAATCATTTAAAAACTACAAACGATATTTTCATCTTACTTTCAATGGGATTCAAATGTAACATAAATTAATTTAAGTCATATCAATATTAGTCTCTTTCTTTATGTAAGTTTGTAAGAGTCCAGAATGTTTCTAAACCACAACATAACCAAAATAAATGTTGTTAGGTTTCAGGGCTGCTTTCAGAAAGGTCACAGTTATCATCTACACTGATTTTCAATCTCCGCACGTCAAGAGTCAGCCACAGCGCTGTGAGACTCACCTCCATAGACTCGTGTATCTCTGTCGCCGCCCAGTGGACATTTCTCGGAAGTGTCACCGCCCGCCGGGATGCGGACAATCCCGGGACTGAAGCTGTGTGACTGGACAAGAGCCGCCTGCTCCAGTTCCAGGTCAGGTCTGTTGTCATCCTGCTCATAGACGGGTATATGGTATAACGAAATGCGATTTAGCTAGCTCTCAGACGATACGTAGTACAAAAAAACAACAACAATACAATTGTATAATTAAAGAAAGACAGAGACAACAGGCAGTGGGCAAAACAACAAAAGTAACACGTAATGTGCAAAACAACATCAGATGTGCAAAAACATGCATCAACAGAATGAAATAAAAGGATAGAAAATTGTGGGGAGTGAGCTTTTTGACATGTAAGGTAGAGGTAGATGTCAATGTGTGTTTGAGTTGTTGGTAAGAAATCTCCGCGGCGTCACTCAAGTTCAGAGCAGAAACTGGAGCAGAGGCAGCTGGAAGTCCGAACGACGCGTCACTTGAAATCGCGGCGCTGATTGGACAAAAGCTGCCGTCAGTCCGGATCCAGTGGAAGGCTGAGCCACTCCGGGTTTTCCTATGCCGACAGTCCGGATCCAGTGGAAGGCTGATCTACTCCGGGTTTTCCTATGCCGACAGTCCGGATCCAGTGGAAGGGTGTTCCACTCCGGGTTTTCCTATGCCGACAGTCCGGATCCAGTGGAAGGCTGATCCATTCCGGGTTTTCCTATGCCGACAGTCCGGATCCAGTGGAAGGCTGATCCACTCCGGGCTTTCCTATGCCGACACTCTATACTCTTCTCCAGAAGCTTAAGGAGAAATTATGAAAAAAAGTTTATGAAAACGTTTTATGAAAAGATCACGGCGCTGGGGTCAATTCACTTTTGAATTGGTTTTTTTACATTTTTTAAAGTAAGCATTAACAAGAACAAAGAATACAATACAAATACAAGTACCTGTCCGTCGCTGAGCTCGGTGTGGTTCCGCTCTCTGCTCGTCAAGCACTGCGGGCTCCTGGAAACCTGTCTTTCAGGGCAGAGAGTTATTAGTGAACTCCAGACACCGCTGGAGAGTGTGTTTACCGGCGAGTCGGCTCACGCTGCTGATAAATTCGACCTCATTGTGTTTTCTTCTTTCTTTATCGTGCAATAATAGAAATCCTTTACGATGCACGCAAGACTACATTACTGATCACCGGAGTACATTATACAGGCAAATAAAGATAAGGACGCACAGCTTTCATGTTGTGATATTTAGACATGGTTTGGAGACGTTCCCTCGTGTGTATTTTGAATTATTCAAATGCGAGTCGCTTCAATTTGGAAGCGCATAATTTCAGTGCATGAGCTTACCTGTTATATTGGGCGAGATTTCACACGGATAATCAAACAAGAACGAGTTTGCCCTGGACTCCATTCCACTGCCGAACCTGAAAGTCAGAGCATGAGAACGGACGTATTGTATGGCGATTGTGGTGTTGCTCGACCACATAAATTAGGCGAGAAGTACAATCTGCTATTACGACATTCGGTCTAATTATTAAATTTTCGATTAGTTCTTATCTTTAGGCTATTTATACATATAATAACGAGCAAGTATAATGATTAAGTCAATGATAAATTATATTTTATATTCGGTTCAGCAGTAGTGAGCAGTAAAATAACATCTATTTCTCACCAATAAATGTCAGAATTAAAAACCTTCTTTACACAATTGTGCCGATCAGTTCAGAGTGTTTTAACAACAGGACGAAACAAAAACAAACATAAGGTTTCTGGGCTGCTTCGAAAAAGACGGTTATCATCTATATTACTTTTAAATCTATGCACACTATGTATCTTTACCGGGTCAATTCAATGTACAATTGTGTAATGATGCCACCTTAACCTTAACCTTCATACAATATTTGTTTGACAATAGTCATGTTTTTTTCCAGTTATTTAGTTTCCCCAAAGAGGTGCTCCAAAATAGTTTGACAAGATATTGTGAGATTGCAAGAGGGATCTTAAATATCTATTAGTACAAGTGTAACTAAATCTGTTTCCTTGTAGTCTAATAAAGGTTGTAAATTCTTCCATAGTTTCTTAAAAGCATCGCTACCTCTCTAGGGGTAGCCTTGGTTATGAGGTATTGTTATCAGACTTAACACAAACATTATATCTAATCACAAAATCTGCTTAATTCTACATTTCGTCATCCACATCAGTTAATTTCGTGACCCCAATTATACTATTTTAAACCCAGTTTTCAAAGCACGGGTTTATGTCTCAAAGTTATTTCTCTGTATTCTAGATGATGCATCTATGGGGGGTATGTTTATCCGTAAGAGACCACGTGAGAACTTCATGGAAGCTGGCAAGTTTGGGGGGGGGTTCCTAGCATCCAAATGACATTCAAGTAAAACTCTATGCCCTCTACTTCCTGAAAGATTAAATTAGGGGAAACATACACCACCTACACTGCTCAATTTTGTAAATAATTCTCTATCGGTATCAATACTAGATGCTCTACAACCTGAAGCATTTAGGCCTCCTTCTGTCTGTGTTTGACAAATAACAACCATGAATAAAGTTTTTTTTTTATTTTACTAAAGAAGAGAACATCAAATCACAAATCACATTTTTGAAAATCTTAATACCAAGAAATGTAATCGCATCTTTTACATGGTTATTACATGTGGAGCAGACACTTTCCAACAGCCACCAATTCACTTTTCTGATGTGTAAAGAAAGACCAGATACAGAGGAAATGACTTGTAAACACACTTAATTGCTTTGTCCACCTCTGTGCGCTTTCTCAGAGAGACAGTTGTATCCTCAGCCAATTGGGAACACCTGTAATCTCTTTATCCTGTACTTGAACACCCTGAAACTATTTGTTATAGGAGTGTAGGCAGTGGGAAGAGGAATGGGCTCGTGTCGAATTGCCTTACCCATTCCCAATCTGCAGGAGGTCCCACGACGGCGGGTAGCTGCTCCAGTCGCTGGAGCTCAGTTCGCTGTCGAGGGAGGACGAGGGCTCTGGCTCGGGGGAATCACGGCTCCACAGCTCCTACCTGTTGAAGAGTGTTTCTGCCCTCCCGATGGCCTCTGTGTTTTAGAAGGATCTGTCTCTTTTCGCTTGCTTACACCACAGGTTTCATCGACGATAGCGTGCATCCTGGAGCAGTGAGTTATCGGTCTTATTTCTACTGAGAAACAGTTCAAGCCCTCACAAAACAATAACCAGGAGACGGTATATGAAAACGTATTGTAAGACTTGCAGAGCAGATTTGAATAGACCGTGGATGTCACACTGCGTGCTTGAATATCAGAGATTCAGTTCATTCTTTCCTGCAGGTTAACTTCCTGTTTGACATTGTACCGCTGTCACTTCTTCACAAACTCATAACTCGCCGTGTTCAATTTTGTGTTGAGTTACAGGAACCTCAGCATCAGATGAAATACTCTTCAGCGCCCCAGGGAGACTGGAGGACTGGCCAGATTTTCAGCTTTATCACCGGGTCCTTCGGCTCAGGGCTGTTGAGCAAAGTGCTCCCCTCTGCTGGAGAGCCACAGGGGCACTACAGAGCGGCCTCGTCTTCCCTGCTCCTGCCCGTGCTTGTGGACGGCCAGCGTGACCGCGCGCAAGACAAGGTAGCGCATTCGTGGTGTAAATACAGAATGTTCCCTAGCTGACTGAGGAACGTTACAGAGACGGGAGTATACGTTCTGAAATAATGTGAACCACTGTTACTACACACAGACAGACTACTCAAAAATCACGTGGCTTTTTAAGGTCATTTTGTCTGCCTAAAGTATGTTAGATTTGTCACAGCAAAGAGTTTGAATACTTACAGAATGCAGCAGCTAGAATTGTTACTTGGAGCAGAAAGTATGACCACATAACCCCCATACTTATCTCTCTTCATTGGCTTCCTATCAGGTACAGGGCGGACTTCAAAATCCTTCTACTTACTTACAAGGCTCTCAGAGGTCAGGCACCTGTCCTGCCTCGCAGGGATGCTGCAGAGGAGAAATACTGTACACAGCATGGTTTCAGAGGCCTGTCTGTCATGGGCTGGGCACCATGCGAGTTGAATGCTGCATCAGTGCCATGGATCCAAGAGGGGCATCGTGGATACAGCTATCGTTTAGGAGGATTCTGCTGGTCTGCAGAGACCTGCATGGGGTACTGACATACAGACGACGTGATGGATGGATGGATTAATACCCGCATTCATTTATTTCTTTTTTTTAATGATCTAATGTTAGCATGCCCAAAGGGGTTGGGCAGCCAGTTGACCTTGGACCCCTAGAGGATTTTATTCTACTTACTGAAGAGTCTTTGGTTCCTTTCCTCCATTGTCTTCAGTTCTGTATTCACAAAATGTATATTTACTTGCATTGTTAAGCGCCTTGGGGCAACCTTGTTGTGAAAGGCGCTATATGAAAATAAATTGAATTGAATTGAGTGACAGAGTCACGGCTTTTCCAGTTTCCTCTCCTATTATCTTCTTTATCTGCACTCTCAAACGCAGTGAAACCTTGAACCTTTCAACGGGACCACTGTCGTTCTACATCAAAATGACTTTAACTAGGATGGAGACTTGAATGGGATGAAAAAGGAAAAGGCATTACTTGCAGGAAGAAATTAAACTGTTACACGTGATCACTTGCTAAACAAAGTGATTCATTGGAGTGGAGGCGGTGAAAGCTTTGTGAATCAACTTACAAAAGGATACATGTAAGAAACGTAGCTCCCCTTGAAAAATCTATGAGCGTTATGTGGAGGTGAAAGTATTGTTCAATTATTGTAATAAAGCTCACTCAATTAAGACCCATGTTGGAAAAGTACCAGAGTATTCTCATCTAAGAGGAAATACTAACAAGTAGGATGTTAAAATGAAAAGCATTAAAAACTGAATGATCTTCAGTAGCTAAATGATTATTGAGCTCTGGGTCACAGTGCTCCTGAAAAAAAATCAAATTTCAGAACTTGCGACCTCACCTCACGAAAAGCAATTTGCGTAGCAGGGAAAGACTGGACTCCCACTGGGGATTTTTGCTTTTCATCCCGATGGTGATGTGCACTATATAGAACGTTGCTGGACCCATGTGCAATTGGTGTCATTTCTAATCTAGAGGTCGAAGCTGTGAAACTTTCAAAGAGATGGAAGATCTCTTGCGAGACACCGATTCACAGAAGGGGCTAATGAGATCTTTACTTGAAGTCTCATTGTGCTGCACTATTTCATTTTTCAGGGGGCACGACTCACAGGCATCTAAAATCATTTCAGTGACGGACTAAACAGGCCTCTAGCAAAGACTCGGGAACGGACACAGACCTTATCATCTCTGCTCCCCGGGAAGCGTACAGAGATCACATTAGACGTGTTGCTCAAGCTCTTTATTGTCACGTACAGTAAACCCAGCAGTCTGGTCAGTGCGGGATGTGTTCTGTCCTGACGGCAGGGTCAGCAGCCAGAGGAGACCTGAAACACAAGACGGAGAGGTAAGACATTGATTCCGACAGAGAGAGCTTTCACACCGGATTACTGACAAGAGGAGCAATACGAGAAGAGTTATAAAGACACGCCAAAGAGAATATTCTCATCTAAGAGGAAATATTAACAAGTAGGATGTTAAAATGAAAAGCATTAAAAACTGAATGATCTTCAGTAGCGAAATGATTACTGAGCTCTGGGTCACGGTGCTCTTGAAAAAAAATCAAATTTGAGCAGAGACGCCCACGGATAGCAGGTGAGTGAATGAGTTGTTTATTTTGTTTCCTGTGAATTGTGTAGAATTCACAACGTTTTCCATTTGTACAGGAAAACCACTGAGAGCAGATTCACTTCTTCTGCACTAGAATAAATGATTTCCATCTTCACTCTAGGGTACTGTACTTTATAGCACTGTTTTGTATTCTGCATATATGTCTGTTATTTATACATTTTCTTTCTCACTTTGTCTCTCTGTCCATTTGTATCAGTTTTTTGGAGAGAACCATCACACCAGGATCACAACAACATTTATTCTACTGCCTTATTAAGCAAATGTCTCTACTGAATTCTTTTTATATATAAAACACATTTTTTGACATGATATACACAAATGGCTAATTATACTTTCCGATTATATTTCCATCTTAGAAATGAAGCATTTCTCTCCTGCAGTTTGAGGGCTGAATCTTCTCTCTCTCTCTTACACACTTTGTTCACGAATGATTACAAGAGCAAACACATAGACTGACTTCTCACAAAAAAATGTGTCGATGACACAGTCCTGGTCAGCTTACTAAAGGACCCCGAAAATCACCACGGGCCATTCTGAACAGTTTCACGGAATGGTCTGTTGACTTCTCTTTGATGGTTCATGTTACAAGAGCAAAACAATACTCACCGATTTGAGGATAATTGCGCCATCCCTCCAACCTACTGAAATGAACCGTCAGACTGCAGAAGCTGTCAGTGACTACAGGTCCTTGGGACTGGTCAGAGAAACCTGAGATGAGACAAACGTTGTGAGACCATTTATAAGCTTGTGACCTCAAATTAAACAGAAGTCAGACATTTTCAAAGGGGGCAACACCGCGGCACAGTGGTTAGCATCGCTGCCTCATAGCACCGGGGCCCTGGGTTTGATTCCGGGGGTGCTGTCTGTGTGGAGTCTGCATGTTTGTTCGCGCTGCAGGGGATACCTCACCCCCACAGGGCACACAGACACAAACTCACACCACAGCCCATTTTTCCACAACACAATCAACCCGCCAGTATCAGTTTGTGTTCAGTGCTGGGGAGGTGCCTTGTCCTTGCAGAACAAAAACAAGGTGATCAGGACTGACGGCAAGATTCAGGTATTCAAGTACCCAGTAAATCCAGGGCTCAAATGGGGGAACTGTTTCACGAGCTACACAATATCCTCACACATGATGACAGAGCCTCGGAAAGCCGTGTGGAGGGTGAGGTGCTCGTACCCAGCCGGAGTTAAAAGACCACGCATTGAGCACTATCGATCTATCCAACCCAGAAAAGCACACATCTCTGTGATACAGAGGCTAAAGCAACATGTGAGTAAAGGATTTTGAATCAGCAATTGTGCTGATGAGCCAGTCAGCAATTTTTCAGAAACAGCAAAAATGTCAGCCTCCAGGAGCTGCAGAAGATTGTGAGATATAAAGGAGTGAAACCAGGGCAGGAGAAACCGATTCCTCGTGCAGGAAGCTGAGGAAAAAGATGCACACCCTGCAGACTGAAAGGAAGACGGCACAAACTATCGGTAATGTCAGCCTCGAAGAAAGTGTAGTGCAGTGTGAGTTGCAACTAAGTTTTTGTTCAATATTTTTTTGGTCTGAAAGAGACTATTTTGATTAGATGCATGCAATTCTATTTCGTTCTCATTCTCTGTCTTTTTATGTCTTATTTGGATCACACCATAAAGTTCATAACCCAGCCAGTTGCTTTGGCTTGGAAAGCATCCCTCAGCAGGGACAGCCCTGATCCCCAAACACAGGGCTGCCCTTCCCACTGCCCGTCTGCTCTCTGCCCAGTGGAAGTAGTGCTTCTGCCCCGCAGCTGTGTGAGAGAAGATGAGCTGAGAACACTAACCCACCTCTGGAGAGGGAAGACTTACAGCTGGAGGGGAGGAGGAGCTGCCGGGCTGCCGCAGACAAGGCGCCGCTGAAATGATATAGAAATCTTTTAGAATCAAACGTCACCTGGCTCAGTGTTTAAGCTATAGTACATGATCACGTTAGATTATTAAAACATGCAGACTGCCATCTCCATTCTGTACAAACAAAGGGTTTTCCATTGTAGAAAACACCACCGCATATCCAAAGCGGAGTGCACTGGGACTGCAGTCCAGAGAAACCCATCATGTTACAAGAACTGGAGGCCATTTCACACCGAAACTGTAGAATAGGATTCTTTCTGCACACCCAGTACTTGGGGCTGTGTCAGAGGCTCCTCACCGGAAGAGACGTGCATTCCTGTTTGGCTCCTCTGGTTCTGCGATGATTTTAGACGTCGAATCGGGCAGGAGGCAGGCGCTCCTCGGAAGCTCTCGTCCCCTGCTATAACTGGGACCACGCGATGGCACAACTGCTTCCTCCATACAAACAGAAACTTCAAACAACGAAACCCAACAAGAACTCTGTGCACACCTGGACTCCTGCTGCAGCTGAGGAGCTGTCACGCACACACCTCCTGTTGCTCACAGAGAGAAACAGGCCCAGGGTCCCAGCACTGCCACCCACTGCGCCGCGGTCTCTCACCTTGACGCGACCGGAGACTCGCCGATTAGATTAAAAAAGGGAGGTCGGCAAGATGGCGACCAGTTCGCACGTGTTTTGTTAAGTGCTGAAAAATTGGGGTCTTTTTCCCTTAAACTATTGGTGAAAGGAGAAAATTTGCTTTGATTTGGATGTTTATGATTTTTGACTAACTTTATGTCAATTTTTGGAGAGTTTTAAATTTATTTCTAACCCCCCAAAAAAGTTAAAACTTGGATACGATTTTTTTCTTTCCTCTGAATTGAACTACTGGGAAAAAAAACGTTATATTAGGATGGATTCGATCTCTGAAAAAAGCACTGGTGGAAAGAAGCGAAAGGAAAAGGAGGTTTCGAAAATGCCGCAGTCTTCAGGAGGGCAGGTGCACCCTGCAGCAGGGGCGAGCGGCGGAGCGCCCCCCGAGGCCGAGCACTCGTCCGCCCTCGACAGCGAGAGGAGCTCCGGAGAGCCGCAGCTGGAACAGCTGCTCGACTCCGACTGCGACATTGAGCCCGACACTCCGGAAAAGCCCCTCATGAAGAGGATGAAAGACGAGCCGTCTCTGCTGGAATTGCAGAATAACATCGTGGTGCTTCTCTCCAGGAAGATTAACGAGAGAGCAGATCATCTGGAGGCATTGATTCGGAAGAACACGGTGACAATCGGTGCCTTACAAAAGTCAGTGGACTTCGCGTTGGAGGAGGTGAGAGACTTAAGATCAGATATGAAAGCAGTGAAGGAAGTGGTTAAAACAAATTAACACAAAATAACTGAGCTGGAGCAGAAGCTGAACGAGGCGGAGAGGTATCGCCGGAGATGGAACCTGAGGCTACACGGCATTCCCGAGAAGTCAGAGGAGGACATTAAAGACACAGTGATCAATATCTGTGGGGCTGTGGTTCCTGAGCTCAAGGAGCGATTTAAGACAGAGGTAGACATTGTCCACAGGCTGGGGCGGAAGGAGCAGGGCAAAAACCCGAGAACCACGATCATTCAGTTAATCAGCAGATCTACGCGCGATGTGCTGTGGAGGCGAGCGAAGACCTGAGCGCGCTGGACGCGGCGGCGCGCAGGCTGCTGTGGCCCCGGGTAAGAGGCGCCAGGGAGAGAGGGCGCAGAGCCTACTTCGTGGGTGGAAAGGCTTTCATTGATGGTGTGGAAGTGAAGCCGGAATAAAAAGGGGAGTAAAGAAAAGACTGTTTACTTGGGACTTACTCTGACGTTCTAACGATCTTTTAGAAATAGTTTAAATTTTATTTATATGATTGTTGAATTATAACATCTCTATATATATATATGTCTGTGTTATTATCGGCATAGTTCTTACAAGTATACGTGTTTTTTTTTTCTCCTGTGCTATTTGTATTTTATAGGGAGTAAGGACCCCTCGAGTTACATATATCTCAGTTCTTCATTTAAAAAGTTTTTTCTTGTTAAAGGTTATATATGTCCTAATCGCTGTGTTCTATTAATGTCAGGGGTATTCGTGATTTGACAAAACGAAAGGCTATTTTTTGTACTGCAAAAGGTTTAATGCAGATTTTTATTTTTTACAAGAGACGCACGCTTGTTCTTCGGATTTGAATTTTTGGAAGAGTCAATGGGGGAGTGATGTCTGGTTATCATTTGGTAGTAATCATTCTGCGGGGGTTGCAATATTAAAGGGTACACTTAAAGGTAAATTTATTAGTAGTAGAGCTCATCATTTGGGCAGATGGATAATTATTGTAGTGGCTCTTAATGGGAAAATGTTTTTGCTGGGGAATATATATGCTTTTAATAATAAACAATATAGCAGAGACTTGTTTCTTGAAGTTGAAGAAGAAGTGAATAAGGTGAAGGACAAGTTCCAGGATATTGAAATTATTTTAGGGGGTGATTTTAACACAGTCTTTGATGTTAAGTTGGATAGATACCCTGCACCTGCTAGATCTCCCCCTCATGATATGGAGTTGCAAAGGTTATGTCAAGGCTTAGGAATTAGTGATATATGGAGATGTAAACATCCAGGACTAAAGGAGTTCACGTGGTGTAACAAGGACAGATCTAAACAATCAAGAATAGATTTTTGGTTAAGTTCAAATGCATTAGAAGGACAGATTAACAAGGTTTCTATTGAACCATCAGTACTATCTGACCATAAAGCAATTTATCTTTCTGTTAACTTGAGTAACAATGAGGATTCTAAAGTCCCTAAGACTTATTGGAAACTAAATAATAGGATTTTGGAAAATGACAGCTTTAAAATGGAAATTAAGGAAATTATACAAACATATTGGAGGCGAGCTCAATTAACAAATTCATATAGCCAAAACTGGGAATTTATGAAGTATAAGATAAGATTAATTGCTATGAAAAGAAGTAAAGAAGCTGCACGCTCTAATAAAATAAAGGAAGAGGAAGTTATTAAGGCAATTTGTGATCTTACTGATGACAGCAATACTAATCAAACAGATGCTTGTAAATTAATTGGACTGCAAGCTGAACTGGACGAACTATACATGGAAAAAGCAAAATGAGCTTTTGTTAGATCCAGGAGACGATGGTTGGAGGAAGGCGAAAAAAACTCAAAATACTTCTATAATTTGGAAAAAAAGAATGGACATTATACATCTCTTAGTAAACTTAACATAGATGGCTGTGAAACTCAAAATCCTGTAGAAATTTCAAGATATGTATCAGATTTTTATGGTAAGTTATATACTAGTAAGGCATGTTCTACAGATAAAATGTGTGATTTTCTGAACTCATTAAAAGAAGACTTTAAAACTATAGACGAAGGGTTTAAAGCCATCTGTGATAAAGAGATATCCATCTTTGAAATTAAGAAAGTTATTAATAAGCTCAAGGTTAACAAATCTCCTGGTAATGATGGCCTTACCACTGAATTTTATAAAACCTTTCGAGATGATTTGGCAGAATTTCTTCTTCTGGTGTTTAAGGAGTCAATTGAAAAGGGAGTTTTACCAACCTCGATGACTCAGGGCTTAATAACCATAATTCCAAAACCAGATAAAGATCATTTGTTGATAGATAATTGGCGGCCTATCACTTTGATTAATAATGATGGAAAGATTCTTGCTTCTATTTTTGCAGAGAGACTGAAAACAGGCCTTGACTCAATTATTGATGAGTCACAATCAGGTTTCATGAAAGGGAGACATATATGTAATAATATTCGATTGGTGTTGGACCTTGTAGACTATGGTGAACTTATTAGTCAGGATAGCTTTATTCTATTTGTGGACTTTTATAAGGCTTTTGACACAATTGAACATTCTTTTATTTTTGAAACTCTCAATTTTTTTGGCTTTGGTGAGTATTTTCAAAAGGTAATTAGAACTTTGTACAATCAAGGTAACAGCTCTGTTAAATTGGCTCATGGAACTTCTCATAGATTTAGGATTGGTAGGGGAATTCGACAAGGATGTCCCATAAGCCCATTCTTATTCCTGCTGGTCACACAAGTTATGGCTATTCATATAAAAATCATCAGCCAATTGGGAACACCTGTAATCTCTTTATCCTGTACTTGAACACCCTGAAACTATTTGTTATAGGAGTGTAAGCAGTGGGAAGAGGAATGGGCTCGTGTCGAATTGCCTTACCCATTCCCAATCTGCAGGAGGTCCCACGACGGCAGGTAGCTGCTCTAGTCGCTGGAGCTCAGTTCGCTGTCGAGGGAGGACGAGGGCTCTGGCTCGGGGGAATCACGGCTCCACAGCTCCTACCTGTTGCAGAGTGTTTCTGCCCTCCTGATGGCCTCTGTGTTTTAGAAGGATCCGTCTCTTTTCGCTTGCTTACACCACAGGTTTCATCGACGATAGCGTGCATCCTGGAGCAGTGAGTTATCGGTCTTATTTCTACTGAGAAACAGTTCAAGCACTCACAAAACAATAACCAGGAGACGGTATATGAAAAAGTATTGTAAGACTTGCAGAGTAGATTTGAATAGACCGTGGACGTCACACTGCGTGCTTGAATATCAGAGATTCAGTTCATTCTTTCCTGCAGGTAAATTTCCTGTTTGACATTGTACCGCTGTCACTTCTTCACAAACTCATAACTCGCCGTGTTCAATTTTGTGTTGAGTTACAGGAACCTCAGCATCAGATGAAATACTCTTCAGCGCCCCAGGGAGACTGGGGGACTGGCCAGATTTTCAGCTTTATTACTGGGACCTTCGGCTCAGGGCTGTTGAGCAAAGTGCTCCCCTCTGCTGGAGAGCCACAGGGGCACTACAGAGCGGCCTCGTCTTCCCTGCTCCTGCCCGTGCTTGTGGACGGCCAGCGTGACCGCGCGCAAGACAAGGTAGCGCATTCGTGGTGTAAATACAGAATGTTCACTAGCTGACTGAGGAACGTTACAGAGACGGGAGTATACGTTCTGAAATAATGTGAACCACTGTTACTACACACAGACAGACTACTCAAAAATCACGTGGCTTTTTAAGGTCATTTTGTCTGCCTAAAGTATGTTAGATTTGTCACAGCAAAGAGTTTGAATACTTACAGAATGCAGCAGCTAGAATTGTTACTTGGAGCAGAAAGTATGACCACATAACCCCCATACTTCTCTCTCTTCATTGGCTTCCTATCAGGTACAGGGCGGACTTCAAAATCCTTCTACTTACTTACAAGGCTCTCAGAGGTCAGGCACCTGTCCTGCCTCGCAGGGATGCTGCAGAGGAGAAATACTGTACACAGCATGGTTTCAGAGGCCTGTCTGTCATGGGCTGGGCACCATGTGAGTTGAATGCTGCATCAGTGCCACGGATCCCAGAGGGGCATCGTGGATACAGCTATCGTTTAGGAGGATTCTGCTGGTCTGCAGAGACCTGCATGGGGTACTGACATACAGACGACGTGATGGATGGATGGATTAATACCCGCATTCATTTATTTCTTTTTTTTAATGATCTAATGTTAGCATGCCCAAAGGGGTTGGGCAGCCAGTTGACCTTGGACCCCTAGAGGATTTTATTCTCCTTACTGAGGAGTCTTTGGTTCCTTTCCTCCATTGTCTTCAGTTCTGTATTCACAAAATGTATATTTACTTGCATTGTTAAGCGCCTTGGGGCAACCTTGTTGTGAAAGGCGCTATATGAAAATAAATTGAATTGAATTGAATTGAATGACAGTCATGGCTTTTCCAGTTTCCTCTCCTGTTATCTTCTTTATCTGCACTCTCAAACGCAGTGAAACCTTGAACCTTTCAACTGGACCATCAAAATGACTTTATCCAGGACAGAGACTTGAATGGGATGAAAAAGGAAAAGGCATTATTTGCAGGGAGAAATTAAACTGTTACATGTGACAGGTGGAGAAAAACTTGTGAATCAACTTACAAAAGGGTACATGTAAGAAATGTTTAACTCTTTGTTTAACAATTTCCAATCCCTGCCCTCTGAACACAGAAACCGCTTTCCCCCTCTGAAAACAAACAGGGTCAAGTTCTCACTTAGACCTGCGGCCAGAACCCTGCTCAACAGATGACTGTCTTGGGCATGTGCCTGTGTGTTGTTAGTTTGTGTGCTTTTCTATATATTGCCTACTGCCATGAAACACATGTCCACCTTGGGGATAATGAAGACTCCCTCTCTCAAGAAAACACAACGTATCTGAAAATGAATTTTCTATAAATGTTTTCACCCCTCTGGTGTCAAAGTACTGCATCTGCAAGAAGGGGCGACTCGTCCGTCCATCGTCCAGCAGTCCCACTCTACAGCACATCAGGGAGACGCCTGTGAAATCAGCGCCTTCGGGTTGCTTCACAAATATATTATGTCATACGATGCGTATTTTTAAGGTCACGTTAACTTGCACTGTTTGTGTGTGTTGTGAGTTCCGGTGTGAATGAAACATAGCCGCTGTGATGCAGATCACGTTCAGAGAAACTCCAGCTCTCGGTGTTTAAGAATATTAAACCTTTACTGACCACAGTGGTGTTGAAAGCGAAGCTCCACTCGCGTCTGTCAGGAGCTCCTCAGAGCCTCAGCTGCAGAGACCAGCCTGAAGACGCCCGTCCTTCTCCGATGACTTGAAACCTGACAGGTGATGAACAGGAAAGGTTTTTACTCGTGTGTAGCGACACCTGGAGTGACGGACTGGTTGCCATTGCAGCCTCGCAGCGCCTGGGCCCTGGCTTTCTCCTCGACTGCGATACGATCAGGTAGGGATTTTTTTCTGGGTGTTTTTAGTGGTGCACCTTGACTTGCAAATTCGTTTTTATTTGATGACAGTTTTTTTTAGTTGTTTTAAAGAACTTACTGTTTTGATTAGATGTATCAGAGATTGTGACTCTGCCTTTAGCTTCCCATTCCTTCCAAACAAAGGGTCTTCTGTTGTAGAGAACAGCACTGCATATACAAAGCGAAGTGCGAGGGGACTGCAGTCCAGAGAAACCTGTAATTTTACAAAGAATGGAGGCAATTTCACACCTCTGGTTGTGCTAGAGGGTCCTCGGTGGAAGAGATACCGGGGTCCCCAGCACTGCTGTCACCTCTTCTGTAATCCTCCAATGCTAACAACTGCGTATCTACTGCTGACTCCGACTCCGGACATAAGCAGAGCATGCAAGCTCCACACAGACAGCACCCCAGGAAACCAGACCCATGAGAACACGGCCAGGGCGTGCAAGCTCCACACAGACAGCACCCCAGGAAACCGGACCCATTAGAATGGGGCAGAGCATGCAAACTCCACACAGACTGCACCCCAGGAAACCGGGCCCAGGGTCCCAGCGCTGCCGTCTCTCGCCTTTTCACCTCCACATGCAGATAAGGACACGACCGGAGACTCCTCAATCCTGCAGGAGGAGGCGCCGACGGACTCGCTCAGCCCAGCGCTGATATGTCCCCACCAGCTGCGTGTTTCCCCGACAGTCCTGTCCTACAGCCTGCGACTCACCGTTTCTTCCTTTTCTTCTGCGAAATGTCCACTAAATACTCCAGCCACCGCTTTTTAGACTAAAGTTTGTTTTTCTCGCCGATTAGATTAAAAAAGCCAGCTACTTACCCCCTGGAGGTCAGATCGCAACAACTTTTACAGCTCCGTTGCCACAGCAACCACGTTTTATTGACAAAGTAAAATAAACACCGGAGAAAAGTTTGCAAACAAGACGGGAGCTAAGAAACACGACGACAGTGGGTTTGCTTCATGTGCCGGGTCGATAAACCAGCGCTGCAGACACGTGAAATAAAAGAAAACATACACACAAGGGAACACATAAGAGAGACATAGAAATACAAGACACGATAAATACGCTGAAATTGTGTGAATATAATTAATTCTTTTTTTTTAATTTTTATTTATGCTTAACAAAAGAACAAACATTACAATACAAACAAGAGTACATATAACAATTCCAAACAAAATTATCGTCAGGGTACATACTACTACATCAATTCAAGTTATGAAAAAAGATTAAACAAATTAAATAAAAATAATGTCCGCACCGCTTTCATATTTTTGCATTTCGAAATAGTCTGCAAATACCCCCTTACATCCATTTTAAAATACTCAAACACAGGGTACTTCCCAGACCACTTCATTTTATGAATGTGATAACGAGCCCATATAATAATTAAATTTATTACAAAAGAAATTTTTATATTGTTTTCACTGGGGCTGAAACTTAACATAATATCTTTTGAATATAATTAATTCTAACGTTCAATCAAATCAGCGAAACACGTGGGCAGGGCAGCCCGGTGAACTACAGACTACATTACCCACAAGCCCTGTGGGCGACAACATTGTGACGTCATCGACTCGCGTCTCTTGTATTTTTTTATGAGACCAAAAACTACAAGAAAACGTAACGCAGCAATCGTATTGTCAGGGGTACGTGCAATAATACATGTACATTTTATGGAAAAAAAGATTAAACAAGGTAAATGCAGATAATGTCCGTCCATGCTTCAACGTTCTTACAACTAGACACAGTACGTCTTTACACCCGTTTCAAACTGTCCAAACATGGGTCTCCTCTCACACCATTCCGTTAATAATTATGTTGCGCAAGTATAATAATTTTTAAAAATACAAACGATATTTTCATCTTCCTTTCAATGGGATTAAAATGTAACAAATGTATTTCTTTAAAAATAAATTAGTCTCTTTCTTTATATAAGTTTGTAAAAAAAGTCCCGAATGCTTATAAACCACAACATAACCAAAATAAATGTTAGGTTTCAGGGCTGCTGTCAGAAAGGTCACAGTTATCATCTATATTGACGATCAATCTCCACATAAGTCTTTTTTTTTAAGAATTTTTTATTAAATGTATAAAGAATTTACAAATATTTTTCGTGCTTTATTATTTCTCACATTTTTAATAGAATTTAAATAGTGTTTCAGCTCCACCTCAAAAGAACTAAAAAGGGGAGTATTATTAGACCATTTGGATTTATGGATGTGAAATTGACCAAGAATGATTAATAAATTGACTATAAATAAAGGCTCTTTTTCCAAATTTTCTACTAAACAGTACAATAAAATGTCAAAATCCTTCAGTCTAACAAACACCTTTAACTGCCTGCAAACAAAACTCTGTAAATCCGTCCAAAACAGCTTCACAAACCTACACCTAACAAATAAATGCACCAAAGATTCCTTTTCCCGCAGAACAAGTCTTTCCGATAGCGCTTTGAGACTCACCTCCGTGGACTCGTGTATCTCTGTCGCCACCCAGTGGACATTTCTCGGAAGTGTCACCGCCCGCCGTAATTCAGTAAAGTCCCAGAATTGAAATTGTGATTGGACGAGAGCCGTATCCGTCCCGCCTCCTGCCGAAATCTCGGCGCTGAATAGTTCAGAGCCGAGTCACTCAAGGTGAGGGCGGTATTTCCGTGGAAGAACACGGAAGTCCGCGGTGACTGGCTAGGAGCGGTGTCATTCACCCAAAGTAAGAGGAAGTCCCGCCTCTTTCCAGCCAACGGGGTGATTGGACACGCCGTGCGTCACTCTTATGACGTCCCTTAACTGCGACGGATCCGGATCTGATGCGTGATTTGCGCGACAGCCAGTCCGTCGCCGAGATCGGTCTGGAGCCGCGGCCCAGGATGCTGTGGTTCCGCTTTCTGCTCGTCAAGCACTGCGGACTCCTGGAAAACCGCATTGCAGGGCAGAGAGTTATTGAACTCCAGACGTCGCTGGAGAGTTACTTTACTGGCGAGTCACCTCACGTTGTTGATTAATTCGACCTTATTGTGTTTTCTCTTCATTAACATTTATATTGCAATAGTAAAAATGCTATTCAGTGCACACAAGAGTACATTACAGATCACCGGGGTACATTATACAGGCCAATAAAGATAAGGTACGCACAGCTTTTATGTTGGGACATTTAGAAATAGTTTGGAGACGTGCCCTCATGTGTTTCAGATGTGACTTATTTCCATTTGGAAGCGCCTTACTTCTACCAAGGAAAGAAAAGGCTTCGAAAATGAGATCGTAATGAAGAGATAGTAACGATCATTTCAGTGCATGAGCTACCTGTTATATTAGGCGAGATTTCACACGGATAATCAAACAAGAACGAGTTTGCCCTGGAATCCATTCCACTGCCGAACCTGAAAGTCAGAGCATGACTGCCGTCAGTCCGGATCCAGTGGAAGGCTGATCCACTCCGGGTTTTCTGCTGCCGTCAGTCCGGATCCAGTGGAAGGCTGATCCACTCCGGGTTTTCCTATGCCGACAGTCCGGATCCAGTGGAAGGCTGATCCACTCCGGGTTTTCCTATGCTGACACTCTATACTCTTCTCCAGAAGCTTAAGGAGAAATTATGAAAAAAAGTTTATGGAAACGTTTTATGAAAAGATCACGGCGCTGGGGTCAATTCACTTTTGAATTGTTTTTTTTTTACATTTTTTAAAGTAAGCATTAACAAGAACAAAGAATACAATACAAATACAAGTACCGGTCTGTCGCTGAGCTCGGTGTGGTTCCGCTCTCTGCTCGTCGAGCACTGCGGGCTCCTGGAAACCTGTCTTTCAGGGCAGAGAGTTATTAGTGAACTCCAGACACCGCTGGAGAGTGTATTTACCGGCGAGTCGGCTCACGCTGCTGATAAATTCGACCTCATTGTGTTTTCTTCTTTCTTTATCGTGCAATACTAGAAATCCTTTACGATGCACGCAAGACTACATTACTGATCACCGGAGTACATTATACAGGCAAATAAAGAGAAGGTACGCACAGCTTTCATGTTGTGATATTTAGACATGGTTTGGAGACGTTCCCTCGTGTGTATTTTGAATTATTCAAATGCGAGTCTCTTCCATTTGGAAGCGCATAATTTCAGTGCATGACCTTACCTGTTATATTGGGCGAGATGTCACACGGATAATCAAACAAGAACGAGTTTGCCCTGGACTCCATTCCACTGCCGAACCTGAAAGTCAGAGCATGAGAACGGACGTATTGTATGGCGATTGTGGTGTTGCTCGACCACATAAATTAGGCGAGAAGTACAATCTGCTATTACGACATTCGGTCTAATGATTAAATTTTCGATTAGTTCTTATCTTTAGGCTATTTATACATATAATAACGAGCAAGTATAATGATTAAGTCAATGATAAATTATATTTTATATTCGGTTCAGCAGTAGTGAGCAGTAAATAACATCTATTTCTCACCAATAAATGTCAGAATTAGAAACCTTCTTTACACAATTGTGCCGATCAGTTCAGAGTGTTTTAACAACAGGATGAAACAAAAACAAACATAAGGTTTCTGGGCTGCTTCGAAAAAGACAGTTATCATCTATATTACTTTTAAATCTATGCACACTATGTATCTTTACCGGGTCAATTCAATGTACAATTGTGTAATGATGCCACCTTAACCTTAACCTTCATACAATATTTGTTTGACAGTAGTCATGTTTTTTTCCAGTTATTTAGTTTCCCCAAAGAGGTGCTCCAAAATAGTTTGACAAGATATTGTGAGATTGCAAGAGGGATCTTTAATAGCTATTAGTACAAGTGTAACTAAATCTGTTTCCTTGTAGTCTAATAAAGGTTGTAAATTCTTCCATAGTTTCTTAAAAGCATCGCTACCTCTCTAGGGGTAGCCTTGGTTACGAGGTATTGTTATCAGACTTAACACAAACATTAAATCTAATCACAAAATCTGCTTAATTCTACATTTCGTCATCCACATCAGTTAATTTCGTGACCCCAATTATACTATTTTAAACCCAGTTTTCAAAGCACGGGTTTATGTCTCAAAGTTATTTCTCTGTATTCTAGATGATGCATCTATGGGGGGTATGTTTATCCGTAAGAGACCACGTGAGAACTTCATGGAAGCTGGCAAGTTTGGGGGGGGGTTCCTAGCATCCAAATGACATTCAAGTAAAACTCTATGCCCTCTACTTCCTGAAAGATTAAATTAGGGGAAACATACACCACCTACACTGCTCAATTTTGTAAATAATTCTCTATCGGTATCAATACTAGATGCTCTACAACCTGAAGCATTTAGGCCTCCTTCTGTCTGTGTTTGACAAATAACAACCATGAATAAAGTTTTTTTTATTTTACTAAGGTAGAGAACATCAAATCACAAATCACATTTTTGAAAATCTTAATACCAAGAAATGTAATCGCATCTTTTACATGGTTATTACATGTGGAGCAGACACTTTCCAACAGCCACCAATTCACTTTTCTGATATGTAAAGAAAGACCAGATACAGAGGAAATGACTTGTAAACACACTTAATTGCTTTGTCCACCTCTGTGCGCTTTCTCAGAGAGACAGTTGTATCCTCAGCCAATTGGGAACACCTGTAATCTCTTTATCCTGCACTTGAACACCCTGAAACTATTTGTTATAGGAGTGTAAGCAGTGGGAAGAGGAATGGGCTCGTGTCGAATTGCCTTACCCATTCCCAATCTGCAGGAGGTCCCACGACGGCAGGTAGCTGCTCCAGTCGCTGGAGCTCAGTTCGCTGTCGAGGGAGGACGAGGGCTCTGGCTCGGGGGAATCACGGCTCCACAGCTCCTACCTGTTGCAGAGTGTTTCTGCCCTCCTGATGGCCTCTGTGTTTTAGAAGGATCTGTCTCTTTTCGCTTGCTTACACCACAGGTTTCATCGACGATAGCGTGCATCCTGGAGCAGTGAGTTATCGGTCTTATTTCTACCGAGAAACAGTTCAAGCCCTCACAAAACAATAACCAGGAGACGGTATATGAAAAAGTATTGTAAGACTTGCAGAGTAGATTTGAATAGACAGTGGACGTCACACTGCGTGCTTGAATATCACAGATTCAGTTCATTCTTTCCTGCAGGTTAACTTCCTGGTTGACATTGTACCGCTGTCACTTCTTCACAAACTCATAACTCGCCGTGTTCAATTTTGTGTTGAGTTACAGGAACCTCAGCATCAGATGAAATACTCTTCAGCGCCCCAGGGAGACTGGAGGACTGGCCAGATTTTCAGCTTTATTACCGGGTCCTTCGGCTCGGGGCTGTTGAGCAAAGTGCTCCCCTCTGCTGGAGAGCCACAGGGGCACTACAGAGCGGCCTCGTCTTCCCTGCTCCTGCCCGTGCTTGTGGACGGCCAGCGTGACCGCGCGCAAGACAAGGTAGCGCATTCGTGGTGTAAATACAGAATGTTCACTAGCTGACTGAGGAAAGTTACAGAGACGGGAGTATACGTTCTGAAATAATGTGAACCACTGTTACTACACACAGACAGACTACTCAAAAATCACGTGGCTTTTTAAGGTCATTTTGTCTGCCTAAAGTATGTTAGATTTGTCACAGCAAAGAGTTTGAATACTTACAGAATGCAGCAGCTAGAATTGTTACTTGGAGCAGAAAGTATGACCACATAACCCCCATACTTCTCTCTCTTCATTGGCTTCCTATCAGGTACAGGGCGGACTTCAAAATCCTTCTACTTACTTACAAGGCTCAGGCACCTGTCTATCTAATGGAACTTATTAATGTTTACCATCCAAGTCGACCGCGTAGATCACAGAATGCAGGTCTTCTTCATATTCCATGCATTAATAAAAAAAAACAGTCAGTGGTAAAGCCTTTAGTTACAGGGGCCCTAGCTTATGGAACAGTCTCCCACCCCATATTCGGGATGCCGAGTCAATCTCAGTATTCAAATCCAGACTGAAGACCTATTACTTCAGCCTAGCCTACTCACACCTTACATTATAGCCTGCTGGTGCTGCTGTACATGCCATTGTGTGTCTCTATGTTGGCCATCCAGGTAGATACATCTGTTCTGACCAAACTATCCTATTCTCCTCCCCACATGTCTGGATGGTGCCCAGGCTGGGCACCATGCGAGTTGAATGCTGCATCAGTGCCATGGATCCAAGAGGGGCATCGTGGATACAGCTATCGTTTAGGAGGATTCTGCTGGTCTGCAGAGACCTGCATGGGGTACTGACATACAGACGACGTGATGGATGGATGGATTAATACCCGCATTCATTTATTTATTTTTTTTTTAATGATCTAATGTTAGCATGCCCAAAGGGGTTGGGCAGCCAGTTGACCTTGGACCCCAAGAGGTTTTTTTCCATTAGATATTTCCATTGTATGTGTTGCCTTTTGATTCTTTAAATCTCTAATAGAATTTAAATAAAAAAGGAATTCAACTTTAAAAGCATGAATAGATGGAGCAGTTTTAGACCATTTACATTTGTGGGTAAAGTATTTTGCCAAAATAATTAACATTAATAATAAAAACATATCCTTTATCCAAATCATATCTAACAAAATATAAATTAATGTAAAAATCTTTCAATTTAACATTTACCTTTACATGTTGAGCAATAACATTTTGCAGATCTATCCAAAACAGCTTTGTAAATATGCAGTTAACAAACAAATGTCACAAAGATTCCTTCTCATTATTACAAAATACACCTACAGTAAGTCATCTTGTTCATGTTTAAATCTAGAAAGTGTCAATTTAACAGGATAAAATCTGTGAACGATCTTAAATGAAATTTCTTTAACTTTATTTTTAAGACAGTATTTACCAGCAATTGACCAAACTAATTTCCCATTTATATTCCTAAACATAGCATTCCAAAAGGAGATACAAGACGGTATAACATGACTTGCACAAGTTCCTAATGTAATTAGTATTGCATTTTTTATCTTTTATATCTATTCCATCCAACAATAAATTATCAGAGAAATCAGAAAAAACTCTATTTGCAAGGCCAAGACTACCTCTAAACAGCCTCACCACTTTCATAGGAATTGCATCAAAGACTATGGCATATTCACGGGGAGAGATAGGAATCTTAACTTTTTCCAAAAATTCTGTATATGTGAACAATCTACCCTCTTCTTGTAACGATTGGGCCACAGGCCAGATTTTCTTATCATACCAAGTCGGAAAAAATATGCTTTTATTTGTATACCTTATATCGTTATTATTCCAAATATAATATGTATGTGGTGAAAAGTTATGCTTATACATTAAATTCCAACATAATAAAACTTGTTTATGAAAGTTAGATAAGTTATGAGGAATTCTATTAATATCAAAATGACATTTTAACAGAAATTCGAGATCACCTATATATTTAAAAAACGACTTGGGAATCAAATTCCATATACTATTTTTGTTTATAGTATAATTTCGAATCCAATTGCTTTTAAAGTTATTATTAGCAGTATAAAAATAAAAAAAGACATTCAAACCACCACAATTCCTAGGTTAAATTAGAAGAGATTTTCTTATATAATGAGGTTTGTTTTCCAATTGAAGTTATAAAATACTTTATCAAAATCATTAATATACTTAGGGACATCCAAGGAGAGAGAAGCATATACAAAGTGAGAAAGGCCTTCTGCTTTTGATAATAAAACCCGACTTGTCAGAGACAAATCTCTTTGTCTAAAATAGTCTAAAATTTAATCTACATCTTTCCTCCTGATCTTTAGAAATTATAATCCTTAAGTAAGTCACCACCTTTTTTACAGGTATATTGTCAGCAATAATTAAATCCGAGTCCTTTAGGGAGCATAATTCACATTTATTAAAATTTAGATATAATCCTGACACCAAAGAAAATGTACCCGTCTTCTATTGCCTTAGCCAATTTTCTACTATCTTTAAGAAATATAGTAGTATCATCTGCAAGCTGACAAATTTTTATTTCTCTACCTGAGTTATTAATACCTTTCATAGCACTATTATTAATATAAAGAGCTAAAGTTTGAGTTACTAATAAAAACAAAATGGAGAAATAGGGCATCCTTGTCTAATACCTCTACCAATATCAAATCTTGGAGAAGTCCCACTGTGTAACTTAACTGAACTATTACAACTATTATAAATAGTTTTAATAACATTCTGAAAATACTGACCAAAACCAAATAATTCCAAACATTAAAACTAAAATTATGTTCTATCATATCAAAAGCCTTATAAAACTCAAGAAAAAGTATAGAACTGTTGTCTTCTATAAGATCACTATAGATCTCGCAGGGATGCTGCAGAGGAGAAATACTGTACACAGCATGGTTTCAGAGGCCTGTCTGTCATGGGCTGGGCACCATGTGACTTGAATGCTGCATCAGTGCCATGGATCCCAGAGGGACATCGTGGATACAGCTGTAATTGTTACAAAATGTATTGTTACTTACACTGTTAAGCGCCTTGGGGCAACCTTGTTGTGAAAGGCGCTATATGAAAATAAATTGAATTGAACTGAATGATAGAGTCATGGCTTTTCCAGTTTCCTCTCCTATTATCTTCTTTATCTGCACTCTCAAACACAGTGAAACCTTGAACCTTTCAACTGGACCATCAAAATGACTTTATCCAGGACAGAGACTTGAATGGGATGAAAAAGGAAAAGGCATTATTTGCAGGGAGATGTAATCATAGCCGGCCCAGGGACGCCAAATATGTAACGTTGCCATAGCCAAAATGTAAATGTAGTGGCTCTCTGAAGGCACCAGTTCTGTAGGGTTTGGGCATTTACTGTGACAATTATTAATTGTAGCAGTAAATCACAAAGTTGATTCTTGCGATGGCTTTAGAATCCAACCATGCGACATAACTCAAACAACGCACACACACAGGTACTAATACACGAGGATACATTTATTAATACATAGAATATGCATATAAACCTAACAGATCTTATCGAGAGGGTTATCAGAATACAAAAGATATATATTCATTCAGTTACGAAGTGTTACACACATAGTGTTACACACATACGTTCAGTATATCATTCATTTAGACCGTTTCGTAAATGAACTTGGTTATAACTTCTACATTAGATACTCAAAACAAGTACATAACTCTTAGGAATTAAATTGATATCAACTGGTTTGGATAACAATTGAATTCTCGAGCAGTAATGCAGTGAAGTTGAATACTCATCCAATCTCTGGGGATTCAGATCTCCTGCGGGCACAAAGAAACAGTTGCAGGCTGTTGCTGTCCAATCCGCGCTCTCTGGCTGTGTGCCAGGCTGTGCTGTGCGGCTTGCGACGGTGCGCTGCTGATGCTCACTGACCGGCTAGTTAGTGTTGGCTTTAACTAGCAAAGTTTGTGCACAGGAGAAAAATTACTGTGGGTCCCAGCAGGTCAGGAAGAGGACCGGTTCGTTCCTGATGAAGCGCTAGTTCTGAATAGTGATTCAGCTTTCCACAGTTCCGACCTGTTCACGAGGCCTGCTGCTGGTGCTAACCTCGGGTGGATCCTCTGGTTATTCTCTGGCAACCTCCGCTCTAGACTCTTAGAACAAAGGAAAGTTCTGGCACTCTGGCCGTTCCGTGGTTGTCCGGGCTGAGTCTCAGGATGGTCAGGAGGCGCGCTGCGAGAATGTCCTGCCCTTGGGAATCCCTTCTGAATCTTACTGAATCTCACAGGCTCTCTGTGTTGCCTGTTTTTACCTGGAGGAACTTCAGCTCATTGATTGGCTGAAAGTTCCATGGGCATCAGAGTCCCACGTGGGTTACTCGGCCCTACCAGTCCCTGATTGGTTGATCATGGTGAGATATGAGTCACTTACTCCTGACACTTAGTAATGCAGTCCAGATGTCCATCTGGCACTCCCTAGACAGATAGGCGCCAATGGATGACCATTGATCATGATAGCCAGGCTTAGCTAAGTGCATCCCCCTTTGGGAGCTGTCCTAGGACCTTAAATTACCCTGCACTAATGGTCTCTCTGTGGCTGCACCACAGAGATGAACAGAGAAATGGGGCCTCATTTGGGAAGCTCAGAAACACTTAATTCTGCCTTATTATTAAGCCTCGCCGCTACAGAGAAATTAAACTGTTACATGTGACAGGTGGAGAAAAACTTGTGAATCAACTTACAAAAGGGTACATGTAAGAAATGTTTAACCCTTTGTTTAACAATTTCCAATCCCTGCCCTCTGATCACAGAAACCGCTTTCCCCCTCTGAAAACAAACAGGGTCAAGTTCTCACTTAGACCTGCGGCCAGAACCCTGCTCAACAGATGACTGTCTTGGGCACGTGCCTGTGTGTTGTTAAGTTTGTGTGCTTTTCTATATATTGCCTACTGCCATGAAACACATGTCCACCTTGGGGATAATGAAGACTCCCTCTCTCAAGAAAACACAACGTATCTGAAAATGAATTTTCTATAAGTGTTTTCACCCCTCTGGTGTCAAAGTACTGCATCTGCAAGAAGGGGCGACTCGTCCGTCCATCGTCCAGCAGTCCAACTCTACAGCACATCAGGGAGACGCCTGTGAAATCAGCGCCTTCGGGTTGCTTCACAAATATATTATGTCATACGATGCGTATTTTTAAGGTCACGTTAACTTGCACTGTTTGTGTGTGTTGTGAGTTCCGGTGTGAATGAAACATAGCCGCTGTGATGCTGATCACGTTCAGAGAAACTCCAGCTCTCGGTGTTTAAGAATATTAAACCTTTACTGACCACAGTGGTGTTGAAAGCGAAGCTCCACTCGTGTCTGTCAGGAGCTCCTCAGAGCCTCAGCTGCAGAGACCAGCCTGAAGACGCCCGTCCTTCTCCGATGACTTGAAACCTGACAGGTGATGAACAGGAAAGGTTTTTACTCGTGTGTAGCGACACCTGGAGTGACGGACTGGTTGCCATTGCAGCCTCGCAGCGCCTGGGCCCTGGCTTTCTCCTCGACTGCGATACGATCAGGTAGGGATTTTTTTCTGGGTGTTTTTAGTGGTGCACCTTGACTTGCAAATTCGTTTTTATTTGATGACAGTTTTTTTTAGTTGTTTTAAAGAACTTACTGTTTTGATTAGATGTATCAGAGATTGTGACTCTGCCTTTAGCTTCCCATTCCTTCCAAACAAAGGGTCTTCTGTTGTAGAGAACAGCACTGCATATACAAAGCGAAGTGCGAGGGGACTGCAGTCCAGAGAAACCTGTAATTTTACAAAGAATGGAGGCAATTTCACACCTCTGGTTGTGCTAGAGGGTCCTCGGTGGAAGAGATACCGGGGTCCCCAGCACTGCTGTCACCTCTTCTGTAATCCTCCAATGCTAACAACTGCGTATCTACTGCTGACTCCGACTCCGGACATAAGCAGAGCATGCAAGCTCCACACAGACAGCACCCCAGGAAACCAGACCCATGAGAACACGGCCAGGGCGTGCAAGCTCCACACAGACAGCACCCCAGGAAACCGGACCCATTAGAATGGGGCAGAGCATGCAAACTCCACACAGACTGCACCCCAGGAAACCGGGCCCAGGGTCCCAGCGCTGCCGTCTCTCGCCTTTTCACCTCCACATGCAGATAAGGACACGACCGGAGACTCCTCAATCCTGCAGGAGGAGGCGCCGACGGACTCGCTCAGCCCAGCGCTGATATGTCCCCACCAGCTGCGTGTTTCCCCGACAGTCCTGTCCTACAGCCTGCGACTCACCGTTTCTTCCTTTTCTTCTGCGAAATGTCCACTAAATACTCCAGCCACCGCTTTTTAGACTAAAGTTTGTTTTTCTCGCCGATTAGATTAAAAAAGCCAGCTACTTACCCCCTGGAGGTCAGATCGCAACAACTTTTACAGCTCCGTTGCCACAGCAACCACGTTTTATTGACAAAGTAAAATAAACACCGGAGAAAAGTTTGCAAACAAGACGGGAGCTAAGAAACACGACGACAGTGGGTTTGCTTCATGTGCCGGGTCGATAAACCAGCGCTGCAGACACGTGAAATAAAAGAAAACATACACACAAGGGAACACATAAGAGAGACATAGAAATACAAGACACGATAAATACGCTGAAATTGTGTGAATATAATTAATTCTTTTTTTTTAATTTTTATTTATGCTTAACAAAAGAACAAACATTACAATACAAACAAGAGTACATATAACAATTCCAAACAAAATTATCGTCAGGGTACATACTACTACATCAATTCAAGTTATGAAAAAAGATTAAACAAATTAAATAAAAATAATGTCCGCACCGCTTTCATATTTTTGCATTTCGAAATAGTCTGCAAATACCCCCTTACATCCATTTTAAAATACTCAAACACAGGGTACTTCCCAGACCACTTCATTTTATGAATGTGATAACGAGCCCATATAATAATTAAATTTATTACAAAAGAAATTTTTATATTGTTTTCACTGGGGCTGAAACTTAACATAATATCTTTTGAATATAATTAATTCTAACGTTCAATCAAATCAGCGAAACACGTGGGCAGGGCAGCCCGGTGAACTACAGACTACATTACCCACAAGCCCTGTGGGCGACAACATTGTGACGTCATCGACTCGCGTCTCTTGTATTTTTTTATGAGACCAAAAACTACAAGAAAACGTAACGCAGCAATCGTATTGTCAGGGGTACGTGCAATAATACATGTACATTTTATGGAAAAAAAGATTAAACAAGGTAAATGCAGATAATGTCCGTCCATGCTTCAACGTTCTTACAACTAGACACAGTACGTCTTTACACCCGTTTCAAACTGTCCAAACATGGGTCTCCTCTCACACCATTCCGTTAATAATTATGTTGCGCAAGTATAATAATTTTTAAAAATACAAACGATATTTTCATCTTCCTTTCAATGGGATTAAAATGTAACAAATGTATTTCTTTAAAAATAAATTAGTCTCTTTCTTTATATAAGTTTGTAAAAAAAGTCCCGAATGCTTATAAACCACAACATAACCAAAATAAATGTTAGGTTTCAGGGCTGCTGTCAGAAAGGTCACAGTTATCATCTATATTGACGATCAATCTCCACATAAGTCTTTTTTTTTAAGAATTTTTTATTAAATGTATAAAGAATTTACAAATATTTTTCGTGCTTTATTATTTCTCACATTTTTAATAGAATTTAAATAGTGTTTCAGCTCCACCTCAAAAGAACTAAAAAGGGGAGTATTATTAGACCATTTGGATTTATGGATGTGAAATTGACCAAGAATGATTAATAAATTGACTATAAATAAAGGCTCTTTTTCCAAATTTTCTACTAAACAGTACAATAAAATGTCAAAATCCTTCAGTCTAACAAACACCTTTAACTGCCTGCAAACAAAACTCTGTAAATCCGTCCAAAACAGCTTCACAAACCTACACCTAACAAATAAATGCACCAAAGATTCCTTTTCCCGCAGAACAAGTCTTTCCGATAGCGCTTTGAGACTCACCTCCGTGGACTCGTGTATCTCTGTCGCCACCCAGTGGACATTTCTCGGAAGTGTCACCGCCCGCCGTAATTCAGTAAAGTCCCAGAATTGAAATTGTGATTGGACGAGAGCCGTATCCGTCCCGCCTCCTGCCGAAATCTCGGCGCTGAATAGTTCAGAGCCGAGTCACTCAAGGTGAGGGCGGTATTTCCGTGGAAGAACACGGAAGTCCGCGGTGACTGGCTAGGAGCGGTGTCATTCACCCAAAGTAAGAGGAAGTCCCGCCTCTTTTCAGCCAACGGCGGTGATTGGACACGCCGTGCGTCACTCTTATGACGTCCCTTAACTGCGACGGATCCGGATCTGACGCGTGATTTGCGCGACAGCCGGTCCGTCGCCGAGATCGGTCTGGAGCCGCGGCCCAGGATGCTGTGGTTCCGCTTTCTGCTCGTCAAGCACTGCGGACTCCTGGAAAACCGCATTGCAGGGCAGGGTTATTGAACTCCAGACGTCGCTGGAGAGTTACTTTACTGGCGAGTCACCTCACGTTGTTGATTAATTCGACCTTATTGTGTTTTCTCTTCTTTAACATTTATATTGCAATAGTAAAAATGCTATTCAGTGCACACAAGAGTACATTACAGATCACCGGGGTACATTATACAGGCCAATAAAGATAAGGTACGCACAGCTTTCATGTTGGGACATTTAGAAATAGTTTGGAGACGTGCCCTCATGTGTTTCAGATGTGACTTCTTTCCATTTGGAAGCGCCTTACTTCTACCAAGGAAAGAAAAGGCTTCGAAAATGAGATCGTAATGAAGAGATAGTAACGATCATTTCAGTGCATGAGCTACCTGTTATATTAGGCGAGATTTCACACGGATAATCAAACAAGAACGAGTTTGCCCTGGAATCCATTCCACTGCCGAACCTGAAAGTCAGAGCATGACTGCCGTCAGTCCGGATCCAGTGGAAGGCTGATCCACTCCGGGTTTTCTGCTGCCGTCAGTCTGGATCCAGTGGAAGGCTGATCCACTCCGGGTTTTCTGCTGCCGTCAGTCCGGATCCAGTGGAAGGCTGATCCACTCCGGGTTTTCCTATGCCGACAGTCCGGATCCAGTGGAAGGCTGATCCACTCTGGGTTTTCCTATGCCGTCAGTCCGGATCCAGTGGAAGGCTGATCCACTCCGGGTTTTCTGCTGTCGTCAGTCCGGATCCAGTGGAAGGCTGATCCACTCTGGGTTTTCCTATGCCGACAGTCCGGATCCAGTGGAAGGCTGATCCACTCTGGGTTTTCCTATGCCGACAGTCCGGATCCAGTGGAAGGCTGATCCACTCCGGGTTTTCCTATGCTGACACTCTATACTCTTCTCCAGAAGCTTAAGGAGAAATTATGAAAAAAAGTTTATGAAAACGTTTTATGAAATGATCACGGAGCTGGGGTCAATTCACTTTTGAATTGTTTTTTTTTTTACATTTTTTAAAGTAAGCATTAACAAGAACAAAGAATACAATACAAATACAAGTACCGGTCTGTCGCTGAGCTCGGTGTGGTTCCGCTCTCTGCTCGTCAAGCACTGCGGGCTCCTGGAAACCTGTCTTTCAGGGCAGAGAGTTATTAGTGAACTCCAGACACCGCTGGAGAGTGTATTTACCGGCGAGTCGGCTCACGCTGCTGATAAATTCGACCTCATTGTGTTTTCTTCTTTCTTTATCGTGCAATACTAGAAATCCTTTACGATGCACGCAAGACTACATTACTGATCACCGGAGTACATTATACAGGCAAATAAAGAGAAGGTACGCACAGCTTTCATGTTGTGATATTTACACATGGTTTGGAGACGTTCCCTCGTGTGTATTTTGAATTATTCAAATGCGAGTCGCTTCAATTTGGAAGCGCATAATTTCAGTGCATGAGCTTACCTGTTATATTGAGCGAGATGTCACACGGATAATCAAACAAGAACGAGTTTGCCCTGGACTCCATTCCACTGCCGAACCTGAAAGTCAGAGCATGAGAACGGACGTATTTTATGGCGATTGTGGTGTTGCTCGACCACATAAATTAGGCGAGAAGTACAATCTGCTATTACGACATTCGGTCTAATTATTAAATTTTCGATTAGTTCTTATCTTTAGGCTATTTATACATATAATAACGAGCAAGTATAATGATTAAGTCAATGATAAATTATATTTTATATTCGGTTCAGCAGTAGTGAGCAGTAAATAACATCTATTTCTCACCAATAAATGTCAGAATTAGAAACCTTCTTTACACAATTGTGCCGATCAGTTCAGAGTGTTTTAACAACAGGATGAAACAAAAACAAACATAAGGTTTCTGGGCTGCTTCGAAAAAGACAGTTATCATCTATATTACTTTTAAATCTATGCACACTATGTATCTTTACCGGGTCAATTCAATGTACAATTGTGTAATGATGCCACCTTAACCTTAACCTTCATACAATATTTGTTTGACAGTAGTCATGTTTTTTTCCAGTTATTTAGTTTCCCCAAAGAGGTGCTCCAAAATAGTTTGACAAGATATTGTGAGATTGCAAGAGGGATCTTTAATATCTATTAGTACAAGTGTAACTAAATCTGTTTCCTTGTAGTCTAATAAAGGTTGTAAATTCTTCCATAGTTTCTTAAAAGCATCGCTACCTCTCTAGGGGTAGCCTTGGTTACGAGGTATTGTTATCAGACTTAACACAAACATTAAATCTAATCACAAAATCTGCTTAATTCTACATTTCGTCATCCACATCAGTTAATTTCTTGACCCCAATTATACTATTTTAAACCCAGTTTTCAAAGCACGGGTTTATGTCTCAAAGTTATTTCTCTGTATTCTAGATGATGCATCTATGGGGGGTATGTTTATCCGTAAGAGACCACGTGAGAACTTCATGGAAGCTGGCAAGTTTGGGGGGGTGGTTCCTAGCATCCAAATGACATTCAGGTAAAACTCTATGCCCTCTACTTCCTGAAAGATTAAATTAGGGGAAACATACACCACCTACACTGCTCAATTTTGTAAATAATTCTCTATCGGTATCAATACTAGATGCTCTACAACCTGAAGCATTTAGGCCTCCTTCTGCCTGTGTTTGACAAATAACAACCATGAATAAAGTTTTTTTTATTTTACTAAGGTAGAGAACATCAAATCACAAATCACATTTTTGAAAATCGTAATACCAAGAAATGTAATCACATCTTTTACATGGTTATTACATGTGGAGCAGACACTTTCCAACAGCCACCAATTCACTTTTCTGATATGTAAAGAAAGACCAGATACGAGGAAATGACTTGTAAACACACTTAATTGCTTTGTCCACCTCTGTGCGCTTTCTCAGAGAGACAGTTGTATCCTCAGCCAATTGGGAACACCTGTAATCTCTTTATCCTGTACTTGAACACCCTGAAACTATTTGTTGTAGGAGTGTAGGCAGTGGGAAGAGGAATGGGCTCGTGTCGAATTGCCTTACCCATTCCCAATCTGCAGGAGGTCCCACGACGGCGGGTAGCTGCTCCAGTCGCTGGAGCTCAGTTCGCTGTCGAGGGAGGACGAGGGCTCTGGCTCGGGGGAATCACGGCTCCACAGCTCCTACCTGTTGCAGTGTTTCTGCCCTCCTGATGGCCTCTGTGTTTTAGAAGGATCTGTCTCTTTTCGCTTGCTTACACCACAGGTTTCATCGACGATAGCGTGCATCCTGGAGCAGTGAGTTATCGGTCTTATTTCTACCGAGAAACAGTTCAAGCCCTCACAAAACAATAACCAGGAGACGGTATATGAAAAAGTATTGTAAGACTTGCAGAGTAGATTTGAATAGACAGTGGACGTCACACTGCGTGCTTGAATATCAGAGATTCAGTTCATTCTTTCCTGCAGGTAAATTTCCTGTTTGACATTGTACCGCTGTCACTTCTTCACAAACTCATAACTCGCCGTGTTCAATTTTGTGTTGAGTTACAGGAACCTCAGCATCAGATGAAATACTCTTCAGCGCCCCAGGGAGACTGGAGGACTGGCCAGATTTTCAGCTTTAGAGATTTTCAGGTCCTTCGGCTCGGGGCTGTTGAGCAAAGTGCTCCCCTCTGCAGGAGAGCCACAGGGGCACTACAGAGCGGCCTCGTCTTCCCTGCTCCTGCCCGTGCCTGTGGTCGGCCAGCGTGACCGCGCGCAAGACAAGGTAGCGCATTCGTGGTGTAAATACAGAATGTTCACTAGCTGACTGAGGAACGTTACAGAGACGGGAGTATACGTTCTGAAATAATGTGAACCACTGTTACTACACACAGACTACTCAAAAATCATGTGGCTTTTTAAGGTCATTTTGTCTGCCTAAAGTATGTTAGATTTGTCACAGCAAAGAGTTTGAATACTTACAGAATGCAGCAGCTAGAATTGTTACTTGGAGCAGAAAGTATGACCACATAACCCCCATACTTCTCTCTCTTCATTGGCTTCCTATCAGGTACAGGGCGGACTTCAAAATCCTTCTACTTACTTACAAGGCTCTCAGAGGTCAGGCACCTGTCCTGCCTCGCAGGGATGCTGCAGAGGAGAAATACTGTACACAGCATGGTTTCAGAGGCCTGTCTGTCATGGGCTGGGCACCATGTGACTTGAATGCTGCATCAGTGCCATGGATCCCAGAGGGGCATCGTGGATACAGCTATCGTTTAGGAGGATTCTGCTGGTCTGCAGAGACCTGCATGGGGTACTGACATACAGACGACGTGATGGATGGATGGATTAATACCCGCATTCATTTATTTTTTTTTTAATGATCTAATTTTAGCATGCCCAAAGGGGTTGGGCAGCCAGTTGACCTTTGACCCCTAGAGGATTTTATTCTCCTTACTGAGGAGTCTTTGGTTCCTTTCCTCCATTGTCTTCAGTTCTGTATTCACAAAATGTATATTTACTTGCATTGTTAAGCGCCTTGGGGCAACCTTGTTGTGAAAGGCGCTATATGAAAATAAATTGAATTGAATTGAATGACAGAGTCACGGCTTTTCCAGTTTCCTCTCCTATTATCTTCTTTATCTGCACTCTCAAACGCAGTGAAACCTTGAACCTTTCAACGGGACCACTGTCGTTCTACATCAAAATGACTAACTAGGACGGAGACTTGAATGGGATGAAAAAGGAAAAGGCATTACTTGCAGGAAGAAATTAAACTGTTACACGTGATCACTTGCTAAACAAAGTGATTCATTGGAGTGGAGGCGGTGAAAACTTTGTGAATCAACTTACAAAAGGATACATGTAAGAAACTTAGCTCCCCTTGAAAAATCTATGAGTGTTATGTGGAGGTGAAAGTATTGTTCAATTATTGTAATAAAGCTCACTCAATTAAGACCCATGTTGGAAAAGTACCAGAGTATTCTCATCTAAGAGGAAATACTAACAAGTAGGATGTTAAAATGAAAAGCATTAAAAACTGAATGATCTTCAGTAGCTAAATGATTATTGAGCTCTGGGTCACAGTGCTCCTGAAAAAAAATCAAATTTCAGCAGAGACGCCCACGGACAGCAGGTGAGCACCAAGCTGAGCCAGTGTATAAGTGGATGAATCACAGTTTCAAGGAGCTTTTTTCAGTTTCGTTCCACTGATCGGCCAACACGGGGGGCCCTTCAGTCTTACTCGCCCTATTGCATTAAGAAACTGTACAACATTCTCCAATAAGAACTTGCGACCTCACCTCACGAAAAGCAATTTGCGTAGCAGGGAAAGACTGGACTCCCACTGGGGATTTTTGCTTTTCATCCCGATGGTGATGTGCACTATATAGAACGTTGCTGGACCCATGTGCAATTGGTGTCATTTCTAATCTAGAGGTCGAAGCTGTGAAACTTTCAAAGAGACGGAAGATCTCTTGCGAGACACAGATTCACAGAAGGGGCTAATGAGATCTTTGCTTGAAGTCTCATTGTGCTGCACTATTTCATTTTTCAGGGGGCACGACAAACAGGCATCTAAAATCATTTCAGTGACGGACTAAACAGGCCTCTAGCAAAGACTCGGGAACAGACACAGACTTATCATCTCTGCTCCCCGGGAAGCGTACAGAGATCACATTAGACGTGTTGCTCAAGCTCTTTATTGTCACGTACAGTAAACCCAGCAGTCTGGTCAGTGCGGGATGTGTTCTGTCCTGACGGCAGGGTCAGCAGCCAGAGGAGACCTGAAACACAAGACGGAGAGGTAAGACATTGATTCCGACAGAGAGAGCTTTCACACCGGATTACTGACAAGAGGAGCAATAAGAGAAGAGTTATAAAGACACGCCGAAGAGAATATTCTCATCTAAGAGGAAATATTAACAAGTAGGATGTTAAGATGAAAAGCATTAAAAACTGAATGATCTTCAGTAGCGAAATGATTACTGAGCTCTGGGTCACGGTGCTCTTGAAAAAAAATCAAATTTGAGCAGAGACGCCCACGGACAGCAGGTGAGTGAATGAGTTGTTTATTTTGTTTCCTGTGAATTATGTAGAATTCACAACGTTTTCCATTTGTACAGGAAAACCACTGAGAGCAGATTCACTTCTTCTGCACTAGAGTGAATGATTTCCATCTTCACTCTAGGGTACTGTACTTTATAGCACTGTTTTGTATCCTGCATATATGTCTGTTATTTATACATTTTCTTTCTCACTTTGTCTCTCTGTCCATTTGTATCAGTTTTTTGGAGAGCACCATCACACCAGCATCACAACAACATTTATTCTACTGCCTTATTAAGCAAATGTCTCTACTGAATTCTTTTTATATATAAAACATATTTTTTGACATGATATACACAAATGGCTAATTATACTTTCCGATTATATTTCCATCTTAGAAATGAAGCATTTCTCTCCTGCAGTTTGAGGGCTGAATCTTCTCTCTCTCTCTTACACACTTTGTTCACGAATGATTACAAGAGCAAACACATAGACTGACTTCTCACAAAAAAATGTGTCGATGACACAGTCCTGGTCAGCTTACTAAAGGACCCCGAAAATCACCACGGGCCATTCTGAACAGTTTCACGGAATGGTCTGTTGACTTCTCTTTGATGGTTCATGTTACAAGAGCAAAACAATACTCACCGATTTGAGGATAATTGCGCCATCCCTCCAGCCTACTGAAATGAACCGTCAGACTGCAGAAGCTGTCAGTGACTACAGGTCCTTGGGACTGGTCAGAGAAACCTGAGATGAGACAAACGTTGTGAGACCATTTATAAGCTTGTGACCTCAAATTAAACAGAAGTCAGACATTTTCAAAGGGGGCAACACCGCGGCACAGTGGTTAGCATCGCTGCCTCATAGCACCGGGGCCCTGGGTTTGATTCCGGGGGTGCTGTCTGTGTGGAGTCTGCATGTTTGTTCGCGCTGCAGGGGATACCTCACCCCCACAGGGCACACAGACACAAACTCACACCACAGCCCATTTTTCCACAACACAATCAACCCGCCAGTATCAGTTTGTGTTCAGTGCTGGGGAGGTGCCTTGTCCTCGCAGAACAAAAACAAGGTGATCAGGACTGACGGCAAGATTCAGGTATTCAAGTACCCAGTAAATCCAGGGCTCAAATGGGGGAACTGTTTCACGAGCTACACAATATCCTCACACATGATGACAGAGCCTCGGAAAGCCGTGTGGAGGGTGAGGTGCTCGTACCCAGCCGGAGTTAAAAGACCACGCATTGAGCACTATCGATCTATCCAACCCAGAAAAGCACACATCTCTGTGATACAGAGGCTAAAGCAACATGTGAGTAAAGGATTTTGAATCAGCAATTGTGCTGATGAGCCAGTCAGCAATTTTTCAGAAACAGCAAAAATGTCAGCCTCCAGGAGCTGCAGAAGATTGTGAGATATAAAGGAGTGAAACCAGGGCAGGAGAAACCGATTCCTCGTGCAGGAAGCTGAGGAAAAAGATGCACACCCTGCAGACTGAAAGGAAGACGGCACAAACTATCGGTAATGTCAGCCTCGAAGAAAGTGTAGTGCAGTGTGAGTTGCAACTAAGTTTTTGTTCAATATTTTTTTGGTCTGAAAGAGACTATTTTGATTAGATGCATGCAATTCTATTTCGTTCTCATTCTCTGTCTTTTTATGTCTTATTTGGATCACACCATAAAGTTCATAACCCAGCCAGTTGCTTTGGCTTGGAAAGCATCCCTCAGCAGGGACAGCCCTGATCCCCAAACACAGGGCTGCCCTTCCCACTGCCCATCTGCTCTCTGCCCAGTGGAAGTAGTGCTTCTGCCCCGCAGCTGTGTGAGAGAAGATGAGCTGAGAACACTAACCCACCTCTGGAGAGGGAAGACTTACAGCTGGAGGGGAGGAGGAGCTGCCGGGCTGCCGCAGACAAGGCGCCGCTGAAATGATATAGAAATCTTTTAGAATCAAACGTCACCTGGCTCAGTGTTTAAGCTATAGTACATGATCACGTTAGATTATTAAAACATGCAGACTGCCATCTCCATTCTGTACAAACAAAGGGTTTTCCATTGTAGAAAACACCACCGCATATCCAAAGCGGAGTGCACTGGGACTGCAGTCCAGAGAAACCCATCATGTTACAAGAACTGGAGGCCATTTCACACCGAAACTGTAGAATAGGATTCTTTCTGCACACCCAGTACTTGGGGCTGTGTCAGAGGCTCCTCACCGGAAGAGACGTGCATTCCTGTTTGGCTCCTCTGGTTCTGCGATGATTTTAGACGTCGAATCGGGCAGGAGGCAGGCGCTCCTCGGAAGCTCTCGTCCCCTGCTATAACTGGGACCACGCGATGGCACAACTGCTTCCTCCATACAAACAGAAACTTCAAACAACGAAACCCAACAAGAACTCTGTGCACACCTGGACTCCTGCTGCAGCTGAGGAGCTGTCACGCACACACCTCCTGTTGCTCACAGAGAGAAACAGGCCCAGGGTCCCAGCACTGCCACCCACTGCGCCGCGGTCTCTCACCTTGACGCGACCGGAGACTCGCCGATTAGATTAAAAAAGGGAGGTCGGCAAGATGGCGACCAGTTCGCACGTGTTTTGTTAAGTGCTGAAAAATTGGGGTCTTTTTCCCTTAAACTATTGGTGAAAGGAGAAAATTTGCTTTGATTTGGATGTTTATGATTTTTGACTAACTTTATGTCAATTTTTGGAGAGTTTTAAATTTATTTCTAACCCCCCAAAAAAGTTAAAACTTGGATACGATTTTTTTCTTTCCTCTGAATTGAACTACTGGAAAAAAAAAACGTTATATTAGGATGGATTCGATCTCTGAAAAAAGCACTGGTGGAAAGAAGCGAAAGGAAAAGGAGGTTTCGAAAATGCCGCAGTCTTCAGGAGGGCAGGTGCACCCTGCAGCAGGGGCGAGCGGCGGAGCGCCCCCCGAGGCCGAGCACTCGTCCGCCCTCGACAGCGAGAGGAGCTCCGGAGAGCCGCAGCTGGAACAGCTGCTCGACTCCGACTGCGACATTGAGCCCGACACTCCGGAAAAGCCCCTCATGAAGAGGATGAAAGACGAGCCGTCTCTGCTGGAATTGCAGAATAACATCGTGGTGCTTCTCTCCAGGAAGATTAAAGAGAGAGCAGATCATCTGGAGGCATTGATTCGGAAGAACACGGTGACAATCGGTGCCTTACAAAAGTCAGTGGACTTCGCGTTGGAGGAGGTGAGAGACTTAAGATCAGATATGAAAGCAGTGAAGGAAGTGGTTAAAACAAATTAACACAAAATAACTGAGCTGGAGCAGAAGCTGAACGAGGCGGAGAGGTATCGCCGGAGATGGAACCTGAGGCTACACGGCATTCCCGAGAAGTCAGAGGAGGACATTAAAGACACAGTGATCAATATCTGTGGGGCTGTGGTTCCTGAGCTCAAGGAGCGATTTAAGACAGAGGTAGACATTGTCCACAGGCTGGGGCGGAAGGAGCAGGGCAAAAACCCGAGAACCACGATCATTCAGTTAATCAGCAGATCTACGCGCGATGTGCTGTGGAGGCGAGCGAAGACCTGAGCGCGCTGGACGCGGCGGCGCGCAGGCTGCTGTGGCCCCGGGTAAGAGGCGCCAGGGAGAGAGGGCGCAGAGCCTACTTCGTGGGTGGAAAGGCTTTCATTGATGGTGTGGAAGTGAAGCCGGAATAAAAAGGGGAGTAAAGAAAAGACTGTTTACTTGGGACTTACTCTGACGTTCTAACGATCTTTTAGAAATAGTTTAAATTTTATTTATATGATTGTTGAATTATAACATCTCTATATATATATATGTCTGTGTTATTATCGGCATAGTTCTTACAAGTATACGTGTTTTTTTTTTCTCCTGTGCTATTTGTATTTTATAGGGAGTAAGGACCCCTCGAGTTACATATATCTCAGTTCTTCATTTAAAAAGTTTTTTCTTGTTAAAGGTTATATATGTCCTAATCGCTGTGTTCTATTAATGTCAGGGGTATTCGTGATTTGACAAAACGAAAGGCTATTTTTTGTACTGCAAAAGGTTTAATGCAGATTTTTATTTTTTACAAGAGACGCACGCTTGTTCTTCGGATTTGAATTTTTGGAAGAGTCAATGGGGGAGTGATGTCTGGTTATCATTTGGTAGTAATCATTCTGCGGGGGTTGCAATATTAAAGGGTACACTTAAAGGTAAATTTATTAGTAGTAGAGCTCATCATTTGGGCAGATGGATAATTATTGTAGTGGCTCTTAATGGGAAAATGTTTTTGCTGGGGAATATATATGCTTTTAATAATAAACAATATAGCAGAGACTTGTTTCTTGAAGTTGAAGAAGAAGTGAATAAGGTGAAGGACAAGTTCCAGGATATTGAAATTATTTTAGGGGGTGATTTTAACACAGTCTTTGATGTTAAGTTGGATAGATACCCTGCACCTGCTAGATCTCCCCCTCATGATATGGAGTTGCAAAGGTTATGTCAAGGCTTAGGAATTAGTGATATATGGAGATGTAAACATCCAGGACTAAAGGAGTTCACGTGGTGTAACAAGGACAGATCTAAACAATCAAGAATAGATTTTTGGTTAAGTTCAAATGCATTAGAAGGACAGATTAACAAGGTTTCTATTGAACCATCAGTACTATCTGACCATAAAGCAATTTATCTTTCTGTTAACTTGAGTAACAATGAGGATTCTAAAGTCCCTAAGACTTATTGGAAACTAAATAATAGGATTTTGGAAAATGACAGCTTTAAAATGGAAATTAAGGAAATTATACAAACATATTGGAGGCGAGCTCAATTAACAAATTCATATAGCCAAAACTGGGAATTTATGAAGTATAAGATAAGATTAATTGCTATGAAAAGAAGTAAAGAAGCTGCACGCTCTAATAAAATAAAGGAAGAGGAAGTTATTAAGGCAATTTGTGATCTTACTGATGACAGCAATACTAATCAAACAGATGCTTGTAAATTAATTGGACTGCAAGCTGAACTGGACGAACTATACATGGAAAAAGCAAAATGAGCTTTTGTTAGATCCAGGAGACGATGGTTGGAGGAAGGCGAAAAAAACTCAAAATACTTCTATAATTTGGAAAAAAAGAATGGACATTATACATCTCTTAGTAAACTTAACATAGATGGCTGTGAAACTCAAAATCCTGTAGAAATTTCAAGATATGTATCAGATTTTTATGGTAAGTTATATACTAGTAAGGCATGTTCTACAGATAAAATGTGTGATTTTCTGAACTCATTAAAAGAAGACTTTAAAACTATAGACGAAGGGTTTAAAGCCATCTGTGATAAAGAGATATCCATCTTTGAAATTAAGAAAGTTATTAATAAGCTCAAGGTTAACAAATCTCCTGGTAATGATGGCCTTACCACTGAATTTTATAAAACCTTTCGAGATGATTTGGCAGAATTTCTTCTTCTGGTGTTTAAGGAGTCAATTGAAAAGGGAGTTTTACCAACCTCGATGACTCAGGGCTTAATAACCATAATTCCAAAACCAGATAAAGATCATTTGTTGATAGATAATTGGCGGCCTATCACTTTGATTAATAATGATGGAAAGATTCTTGCTTCTATTTTTGCAGAGAGACTGAAAACAGGCCTTGACTCAATTATTGATGAGTCACAATCAGGTTTCATGAAAGGGAGACATATATGTAATAATATTCGATTGGTGTTGGACCTTGTAGACTATGGTGAACTTATTAGTCAGGATAGCTTTATTCTATTTGTGGACTTTTATAAGGCTTTTGACACAATTGAACATTCTTTTATTTTTGAAACTCTCAATTTTTTTGGCTTTGGTGAGTATTTTCAAAAGGTAATTAGAACTTTGTACAATCAAGGTAACAGCTCTGTTAAATTGGCTCATGGAACTTCTCATAGATTTAGGATTGGTAGGGGAATTCGACAAGGATGTCCCATAAGCCCATTCTTATTCCTGCTGGTCACACAAGTTATGGCTATTCATATAAAAATCATCAGCCAATTGGGAACACCTGTAATCTCTTTATCCTGTACTTGAACACCCTGAAACTATTTGTTATAGGAGTGTAAGCAGTGGGAAGAGGAATGGGCTCGTGTCGAATTGCCTTACCCATTCCCAATCTGCAGGAGGTCCCACGACGGCAGGTAGCTGCTCTAGTCGCTGGAGCTCAGTTCGCTGTCGAGGGAGGACGAGGGCTCTGGCTCGGGGGAATCACGGCTCCACAGCTCCTACCTGTTGCAGAGTGTTTCTGCCCTCCTGATGGCCTCTGTGTTTTAGAAGGATCCGTCTCTTTTCGCTTGCTTACACCACAGGTTTCATCGACGATAGCGTGCATCCTGGAGCAGTGAGTTATCGGTCTTATTTCTACTGAGAAACAGTTCAAGCACTCACAAAACAATAACCAGGAGACGGTATATGAAAAAGTATTGTAAGACTTGCAGAGTAGATTTGAATAGACCGTGGACGTCACACTGCGTGCTTGAATATCAGAGATTCAGTTCATTCTTTCCTGCAGGTAAATTTCCTGTTTGACATTGTACCGCTGTCACTTCTTCACAAACTCATAACTCGCCGTGTTCAATTTTGTGTTGAGTTACAGGAACCTCAGCATCAGATGAAATACTCTTCAGCGCCCCAGGGAGACTGGGGGACTGGCCAGATTTTCAGCTTTATTACTGGGACCTTCGGCTCAGGGCTGTTGAGCAAAGTGCTCCCCTCTGCTGGAGAGCCACAGGGGCACTACAGAGCGGCCTCGTCTTCCCTGCTCCTGCCCGTGCTTGTGGACGGCCAGCGTGACCGCGCGCAAGACAAGGTAGCGCATTCGTGGTGTAAATACAGAATGTTCACTAGCTGACTGAGGAACGTTACAGAGACGGGAGTATACGTTCTGAAATAATGTGAACCACTGTTACTACACACAGACAGACTACTCAAAAATCACGTGGCTTTTTAAGGTCATTTTGTCTGCCTAAAGTATGTTAGATTTGTCACAGCAAAGAGTTTGAATACTTACAGAATGCAGCAGCTAGAATTGTTACTTGGAGCAGAAAGTATGACCACATAACCCCCATACTTCTCTCTCTTCATTGGCTTCCTATCAGGTACAGGGCGGACTTCAAAATCCTTCTACTTACTTACAAGGCTCTCAGAGGTCAGGCACCTGTCCTGCCTCGCAGGGATGCTGCAGAGGAGAAATACTGTACACAGCATGGTTTCAGAGGCCTGTCTGTCATGGGCTGGGCACCATGTGAGTTGAATGCTGCATCAGTGCCACGGATCCCAGAGGGGCATCGTGGATACAGCTATCGTTTAGGAGGATTCTGCTGGTCTGCAGAGACCTGCATGGGGTACTGACATACAGACGACGTGATGGATGGATGGATTAATACCCGCATTCATTTATTTCTTTTTTTTAATGATCTAATGTTAGCATGCCCAAAGGGGTTGGGCAGCCAGTTGACCTTGGACCCCTAGAGGATTTTATTCTCCTTACTGAGGAGTCTTTGGTTCCTTTCCTCCATTGTCTTCAGTTCTGTATTCACAAAATGTATATTTACTTGCATTGTTAAGCGCCTTGGGGCAACCTTGTTGTGAAAGGCGCTATATGAAAATAAATTGAATTGAATTGAATTGAATGACAGTCATGGCTTTTCCAGTTTCCTCTCCTGTTATCTTCTTTATCTGCACTCTCAAACGCAGTGAAACCTTGAACCTTTCAACTGGACCATCAAAATGACTTTATCCAGGACAGAGACTTGAATGGGATGAAAAAGGAAAAGGCATTATTTGCAGGGAGAAATTAAACTGTTACATGTGACAGGTGGAGAAAAACTTGTGAATCAACTTACAAAAGGGTACATGTAAGAAATGTTTAACTCTTTGTTTAACAATTTCCAATCCCTGCCCTCTGAACACAGAAACCGCTTTCCCCCTCTGAAAACAAACAGGGTCAAGTTCTCACTTAGACCTGCGGCCAGAACCCTGCTCAACAGATGACTGTCTTGGGCATGTGCCTGTGTGTTGTTAGTTTGTGTGCTTTTCTATATATTGCCTACTGCCATGAAACACATGTCCACCTTGGGGATAATGAAGACTCCCTCTCTCAAGAAAACACAACGTATCTGAAAATGAATTTTCTATAAATGTTTTCACCCCTCTGGTGTCAAAGTACTGCATCTGCAAGAAGGGGCGACTCGTCCGTCCATCGTCCAGCAGTCCCACTCTACAGCACATCAGGGAGACGCCTGTGAAATCAGCGCCTTCGGGTTGCTTCACAAATATATTATGTCATACGATGCGTATTTTTAAGGTCACGTTAACTTGCACTGTTTGTGTGTGTTGTGAGTTCCGGTGTGAATGAAACATAGCCGCTGTGATGCAGATCACGTTCAGAGAAACTCCAGCTCTCGGTGTTTAAGAATATTAAACCTTTACTGACCACAGTGGTGTTGAAAGCGAAGCTCCACTCGCGTCTGTCAGGAGCTCCTCAGAGCCTCAGCTGCAGAGACCAGCCTGAAGACGCCCGTCCTTCTCCGATGACTTGAAACCTGACAGGTGATGAACAGGAAAGGTTTTTACTCGTGTGTAGCGACACCTGGAGTGACGGACTGGTTGGCATTGCAGCCACTGTGTCCTTAGTGGAAGAGATACCGGGGTCCCCAGCACTGCTATCACCTCTTCTGTAATCCTCCAATGCTAACAACTGTGTATCTACTGCTGACTCCGACTCCGGACATAAGCAGAGCATGCAAGCTCCACACAGACAGCACCCCAGGAAACCAGACCCATGAGAACACGGCTAGGGCGTGCAAGCTCCACACAGACAGCACCCCAGGAAACCGGACCCATTAGAATGGGGGCAGAGCATGCAAACTCCACACAGACAGCACCCCAGGAAACCGGGCCCAGGGTCCCAGCGCTGCCGTCTCTCCCCTTTTCACCTTCACATGCAGATAAGGACGCGACCGGAGACTCGCCGATTAGATTTAAAAAGCTGGCTGTTTACCTCCTGGAGGTCAGATCGCAACAACTTTTACAGCTCCGTTGCCACGGCAACCACGTTTTATTGCCAAAGTAAAATAAACACCGGAGAAAAGTTTGCAAACAAGACGGGAGCTAAGAAACACGACGACAGTGGGTTTGCTTTACGTGCCAGGTCGATAAACCAGCGCTGCAGACACGTGAAATAAAAGAAAAAATACACACAAGGGAACACAAGAGAGACATAGAAATACAAGACACGATAAATACGCTGAAATTGTATTAATATAATTCATTCTAATGTTCAATCAAATCAGCGAAACACATGGGCAGGGCAGCCCGGTGAACTACAGAGACTACATTACCCACAAGCCCTGTGGGCGACAGCATTTTGACGTCTCCGAGTCGCGTCTTTTGTATTTTTTATGAGACGAAAAACTACAAGAAAACGTACCGTAGCAATCGTATTGTCAGTGGTACATGCAATAATACATGTACATTTTATGGAAAAAAAGATTAAACAAGGTAAATGCAGATAAGGTCCGTCCATGCTTCAACGTTCTTACAACTAGACACAGTACGTCTTTACACCCGTTTCAAACTGTCCAAACGTGGGCTCCTCTCACACCATTCCGTTAATAATTATGTTGCGCAAGTATAATAATTTTTAAAAATACAAACGATATTTTCATGTTCCTTTCAATGGGATTAAAATGTAACAAATGTATTTCTTTAAAAATAAATTAGTCTCTTTCTTTATATAAGTTTGTAAAAAAAGTCCCGAATGTTTATAAACCACAACATAACCAAAATAAATGTTGTTAGGTTTCAGGGCTGCTGTCAGAAAGGTCACAGTTATCATCTATATTGACGATCAATCTCCGCATAAGTCTTTTTTTTAAAGAATTTTTTATTAAATGTATAAAGAATTTACAAATATTTTCGTGCTTTATTATTTCTCACATTTTTAATAGAATTTAAATAGTGTTTCAGCTCCACCTCAAAAGAACTAAAAAGGGGAGTATTATTAGACCATTTGGATTTATGGATGTGAAATTGACCAAGAATGATTAATAAATTGACTATAAATAAAGGCTCTTTTTCCAAATTTTCTACTAAACAGTACAATAAAATGTCAAAATCCTTCAGTCTAACAAACACCTTTAACTGCCTGCAAACAAAACTCTGTAAATCCGTCCAAAACAGCTTCACAAACCTACACCTAACAAATAAATGCACCAAAGATTCCTTTTCCCGCAGAACAAGTCTTTCCGATAGCGCTTTGAGACTCACCTCCGTGGATTCGTGTATCTCTGTCGCCACCCAGTGGACATTTCTCGGAAGTGTCACCGCCCGCCGTAATTCAGTAAAGTCCCAGAATTGAAATTGTGATTGGACAAGAGCCGTATCCGTCCCACCTCCTGCCAAAATCTCGGCGCTGAATGGTTCAGAGCCGAGTCACTCAAGGTAAGGGCGGTATTTCCGTGGAAGAACACGGAAGTCCGCGGTGACTGGCTAGGAGCGGTGTCATTCACCCAAAGTTAGAGGAAGTCCCGCCTCTTTCCAGCCAACGGGGTGATTGGACACGCCGTGCGTCACTCTTATGACGTCCCTTAACTGCGACGGATCCGGATCTGATGCGTGATTTGCGCGACAGCCGGTCCGTCGCCGAGATCGGTCTGGAGCCGCGGCCCAGGATGCTGTGGTTCCGCTTTCTGCTCGTCAAGCACTGCGGACTCCTGGAAAACCGCATTGCAGGGCAGAGAGTTATTGAACTCCAGACGTCGCTGGAGAGTTACTTTACTGGCGAGTCACCTCACGTTGTTGATTAATTCGACCTTATTGTGTTTTCTCTTCATTAACATTTATATTGCAATAGTAAAAATGCTATTCAGTGCACACAAGAGTACATTACAGATCACCGGGGTACATTATACAGGCCAATAAAGATAAGGTACGCACAGCTTTTATGTTGGGACATTTAGAAATAGTTTGGAGACGTGCCCTCATGTGTTTCAGATGTGACTTATTTCCATTTGGAAGCGCCTTACTTCTACCAAGGAAAGAAAAGGCTTCGAAAATGAGATCGTAATGAAGAGATAGTAACGATCATTTCAGTGCATGAGCTACCTGTTATATTAGGCGAGATTTCACACGGATAATCAAACAAGAACGAGTTTGCCCTGGAATCCATTCCACTGCCGAACCTGAAAGTCAGAGCATGACTGCCGTCAGTCCGGATCCAGTGGAAGGCTGATCCACTCCGGGTTTTCTGCTGCCGTCAGTCCGGATCCAGTGGAAGGCTGATCCACTCCGGGTTTTCCTATGCCGACAGTCCGGATCCAGTGGAAGGCTGATCCACTCCGGGTTTTCCTATGCTGACACTCTATACTCTTCTCCAGAAGCTTAAGGAGAAATTATGAAAAAAAGTTTATGGAAACGTTTTATGAAAAGATCACGGCGCTGGGGTCAATTCACTTTTGAATTGTTTTTTTTTTACATTTTTTAAAGTAAGCATTAACAAGAACAAAGAATACAATACAAATACAAGTACCGGTCTGTCGCTGAGCTCGGTGTGGTTCCGCTCTCTGCTCGTCGAGCACTGCGGGCTCCTGGAAACCTGTCTTTCAGGGCAGAGAGTTATTAGTGAACTCCAGACACCGCTGGAGAGTGTATTTACCGGCGAGTCGGCTCACGCTGCTGATAAATTCGACCTCATTGTGTTTTCTTCTTTCTTTATCGTGCAATACTAGAAATCCTTTACGATGCACGCAAGACTACATTACTGATCACCGGAGTACATTATACAGGCAAATAAAGAGAAGGTACGCACAGCTTTCATGTTGTGATATTTAGACATGGTTTGGAGACGTTCCCTCGTGTGTATTTTGAATTATTCAAATGCGAGTCTCTTCCATTTGGAAGCGCATAATTTCAGTGCATGACCTTACCTGTTATATTGGGCGAGATGTCACACGGATAATCAAACAAGAACGAGTTTGCCCTGGACTCCATTCCACTGCCGAACCTGAAAGTCAGAGCATGAGAACGGACGTATTGTATGGCGATTGTGGTGTTGCTCGACCACATAAATTAGGCGAGAAGTACAATCTGCTATTACGACATTCGGTCTAATGATTAAATTTTCGATTAGTTCTTATCTTTAGGCTATTTATACATATAATAACGAGCAAGTATAATGATTAAGTCAATGATAAATTATATTTTATATTCGGTTCAGCAGTAGTGAGCAGTAAATAACATCTATTTCTCACCAATAAATGTCAGAATTAGAAACCTTCTTTACACAATTGTGCCGATCAGTTCAGAGTGTTTTAACAACAGGATGAAACAAAAACAAACATAAGGTTTCTGGGCTGCTTCGAAAAAGACAGTTATCATCTATATTACTTTTAAATCTATGCACACTATGTATCTTTACCGGGTCAATTCAATGTACAATTGTGTAATGATGCCACCTTAACCTTAACCTTCATACAATATTTGTTTGACAGTAGTCATGTTTTTTTCCAGTTATTTAGTTTCCCCAAAGAGGTGCTCCAAAATAGTTTGACAAGATATTGTGAGATTGCAAGAGGGATCTTTAATAGCTATTAGTACAAGTGTAACTAAATCTGTTTCCTTGTAGTCTAATAAAGGTTGTAAATTCTTCCATAGTTTCTTAAAAGCATCGCTACCTCTCTAGGGGTAGCCTTGGTTACGAGGTATTGTTATCAGACTTAACACAAACATTAAATCTAATCACAAAATCTGCTTAATTCTACATTTCGTCATCCACATCAGTTAATTTCGTGACCCCAATTATACTATTTTAAACCCAGTTTTCAAAGCACGGGTTTATGTCTCAAAGTTATTTCTCTGTATTCTAGATGATGCATCTATGGGGGGTATGTTTATCCGTAAGAGACCACGTGAGAACTTCATGGAAGCTGGCAAGTTTGGGGGGGGGTTCCTAGCATCCAAATGACATTCAAGTAAAACTCTATGCCCTCTACTTCCTGAAAGATTAAATTAGGGGAAACATACACCACCTACACTGCTCAATTTTGTAAATAATTCTCTATCGGTATCAATACTAGATGCTCTACAACCTGAAGCATTTAGGCCTCCTTCTGTCTGTGTTTGACAAATAACAACCATGAATAAAGTTTTTTTTATTTTACTAAGGTAGAGAACATCAAATCACAAATCACATTTTTGAAAATCTTAATACCAAGAAATGTAATCGCATCTTTTACATGGTTATTACATGTGGAGCAGACACTTTCCAACAGCCACCAATTCACTTTTCTGATATGTAAAGAAAGACCAGATACAGAGGAAATGACTTGTAAACACACTTAATTGCTTTGTCCACCTCTGTGCGCTTTCTCAGAGAGACAGTTGTATCCTCAGCCAATTGGGAACACCTGTAATCTCTTTATCCTGCACTTGAACACCCTGAAACTATTTGTTATAGGAGTGTAAGCAGTGGGAAGAGGAATGGGCTCGTGTCGAATTGCCTTACCCATTCCCAATCTGCAGGAGGTCCCACGACGGCAGGTAGCTGCTCCAGTCGCTGGAGCTCAGTTCGCTGTCGAGGGAGGACGAGGGCTCTGGCTCGGGGGAATCACGGCTCCACAGCTCCTACCTGTTGCAGAGTGTTTCTGCCCTCCTGATGGCCTCTGTGTTTTAGAAGGATCTGTCTCTTTTCGCTTGCTTACACCACAGGTTTCATCGACGATAGCGTGCATCCTGGAGCAGTGAGTTATCGGTCTTATTTCTACCGAGAAACAGTTCAAGCCCTCACAAAACAATAACCAGGAGACGGTATATGAAAAAGTATTGTAAGACTTGCAGAGTAGATTTGAATAGACAGTGGACGTCACACTGCGTGCTTGAATATCACAGATTCAGTTCATTCTTTCCTGCAGGTTAACTTCCTGGTTGACATTGTACCGCTGTCACTTCTTCACAAACTCATAACTCGCCGTGTTCAATTTTGTGTTGAGTTACAGGAACCTCAGCATCAGATGAAATACTCTTCAGCGCCCCAGGGAGACTGGAGGACTGGCCAGATTTTCAGCTTTATTACCGGGTCCTTCGGCTCGGGGCTGTTGAGCAAAGTGCTCCCCTCTGCTGGAGAGCCACAGGGGCACTACAGAGCGGCCTCGTCTTCCCTGCTCCTGCCCGTGCTTGTGGACGGCCAGCGTGACCGCGCGCAAGACAAGGTAGCGCATTCGTGGTGTAAATACAGAATGTTCACTAGCTGACTGAGGAAAGTTACAGAGACGGGAGTATACGTTCTGAAATAATGTGAACCACTGTTACTACACACAGACAGACTACTCAAAAATCACGTGGCTTTTTAAGGTCATTTTGTCTGCCTAAAGTATGTTAGATTTGTCACAGCAAAGAGTTTGAATACTTACAGAATGCAGCAGCTAGAATTGTTACTTGGAGCAGAAAGTATGACCACATAACCCCCATACTTCTCTCTCTTCATTGGCTTCCTATCAGGTACAGGGCGGACTTCAAAATCCTTCTACTTACTTACAAGGCTCAGGCACCTGTCTATCTAATGGAACTTATTAATGTTTACCATCCAAGTCGACCGCGTAGATCACAGAATGCAGGTCTTCTTCATATTCCATGCATTAATAAAAAAAAACAGTCAGTGGTAAAGCCTTTAGTTACAGGGGCCCTAGCTTATGGAACAGTCTCCCACCCCATATTCGGGATGCCGAGTCAATCTCAGTATTCAAATCCAGACTGAAGACCTATTACTTCAGCCTAGCCTACTCACACCTTACATTATAGCCTGCTGGTGCTGCTGTACATGCCATTGTGTGTCTCTATGTTGGCCATCCAGGTAGATACATCTGTTCTGACCAAACTATCCTATTCTCCTCCCCACATGTCTGGATGGTGCCCAGGCTGGGCACCATGCGAGTTGAATGCTGCATCAGTGCCATGGATCCAAGAGGGGCATCGTGGATACAGCTATCGTTTAGGAGGATTCTGCTGGTCTGCAGAGACCTGCATGGGGTACTGACATACAGACGACGTGATGGATGGATGGATTAATACCCGCATTCATTTATTTATTTTTTTTTTAATGATCTAATGTTAGCATGCCCAAAGGGGTTGGGCAGCCAGTTGACCTTGGACCCCAAGAGGTTTTTTTCCATTAGATATTTCCATTGTATGTGTTGCCTTTTGATTCTTTAAATCTCTAATAGAATTTAAATAAAAAAGGAATTCAACTTTAAAAGCATGAATAGATGGAGCAGTTTTAGACCATTTACATTTGTGGGTAAAGTATTTTGCCAAAATAATTAACATTAATAATAAAAACATATCCTTTATCCAAATCATATCTAACAAAATATAAATTAATGTAAAAATCTTTCAATTTAACATTTACCTTTACATGTTGAGCAATAACATTTTGCAGATCTATCCAAAACAGCTTTGTAAATATGCAGTTAACAAACAAATGTCACAAAGATTCCTTCTCATTATTACAAAATACACCTACAGTAAGTCATCTTGTTCATGTTTAAATCTAGAAAGTGTCAATTTAACAGGATAAAATCTGTGAACGATCTTAAATGAAATTTCTTTAACTTTATTTTTAAGACAGTATTTACCAGCAATTGACCAAACTAATTTCCCATTTATATTCCTAAACATAGCATTCCAAAAGGAGATACAAGACGGTATAACATGACTTGCACAAGTTCCTAATGTAATTAGTATTGCATTTTTTATCTTTTATATCTATTCCATCCAACAATAAATTATCAGAGAAATCAGAAAAAACTCTATTTGCAAGGCCAAGACTACCTCTAAACAGCCTCACCACTTTCATAGGAATTGCATCAAAGACTATGGCATATTCACGGGGAGAGATAGGAATCTTAACTTTTTCCAAAAATTCTGTATATGTGAACAATCTACCCTCTTCTTGTAACGATTGGGCCACAGGCCAGATTTTCTTATCATACCAAGTCGGAAAAAATATGCTTTTATTTGTATACCTTATATCGTTATTATTCCAAATATAATATGTATGTGGTGAAAAGTTATGCTTATACATTAAATTCCAACATAATAAAACTTGTTTATGAAAGTTAGATAAGTTATGAGGAATTCTATTAATATCAAAATGACATTTTAACAGAAATTCGAGATCACCTATATATTTAAAAAACGACTTGGGAATCAAATTCCATATACTATTTTTGTTTATAGTATAATTTCGAATCCAATTGCTTTTAAAGTTATTATTAGCAGTATAAAAATAAAAAAAGACATTCAAACCACCACAATTCCTAGGTTAAATTAGAAGAGATTTTCTTATATAATGAGGTTTGTTTTCCAATTGAAGTTATAAAATACTTTATCAAAATCATTAATATACTTAGGGACATCCAAGGAGAGAGAAGCATATACAAAGTGAGAAAGGCCTTCTGCTTTTGATAATAAAACCCGACTTGTCAGAGACAAATCTCTTTGTCTAAAATAGTCTAAAATTTAATCTACATCTTTCCTCCTGATCTTTAGAAATTATAATCCTTAAGTAAGTCACCACCTTTTTTACAGGTATATTGTCAGCAATAATTAAATCCGAGTCCTTTAGGGAGCATAATTCACATTTATTAAAATTTAGATATAATCCTGACACCAAAGAAAATGTACCCGTCTTCTATTGCCTTAGCCAATTTTCTACTATCTTTAAGAAATATAGTAGTATCATCTGCAAGCTGACAAATTTTTATTTCTCTACCTGAGTTATTAATACCTTTCATAGCACTATTATTAATATAAAGAGCTAAAGTTTGAGTTACTAATAAAAACAAAATGGAGAAATAGGGCATCCTTGTCTAATACCTCTACCAATATCAAATCTTGGAGAAGTCCCACTGTGTAACTTAACTGAACTATTACAACTATTATAAATAGTTTTAATAACATTCTGAAAATACTGACCAAAACCAAATAATTCCAAACATTAAAACTAAAATTATGTTCTATCATATCAAAAGCCTTATAAAACTCAAGAAAAAGTATAGAACTGTTGTCTTCTATAAGATCACTATAGATCTCGCAGGGATGCTGCAGAGGAGAAATACTGTACACAGCATGGTTTCAGAGGCCTGTCTGTCATGGGCTGGGCACCATGTGACTTGAATGCTGCATCAGTGCCATGGATCCCAGAGGGACATCGTGGATACAGCTGTAATTGTTACAAAATGTATTGTTACTTACACTGTTAAGCGCCTTGGGGCAACCTTGTTGTGAAAGGCGCTATATGAAAATAAATTGAATTGAACTGAATGATAGAGTCATGGCTTTTCCAGTTTCCTCTCCTATTATCTTCTTTATCTGCACTCTCAAACACAGTGAAACCTTGAACCTTTCAACTGGACCATCAAAATGACTTTATCCAGGACAGAGACTTGAATGGGATGAAAAAGGAAAAGGCATTATTTGCAGGGAGATGTAATCATAGCCGGCCCAGGGACGCCAAATATGTAACGTTGCCATAGCCAAAATGTAAATGTAGTGGCTCTCTGAAGGCACCAGTTCTGTAGGGTTTGGGCATTTACTGTGACAATTATTAATTGTAGCAGTAAATCACAAAGTTGATTCTTGCGATGGCTTTAGAATCCAACCATGCGACATAACTCAAACAACGCACACACACAGGTACTAATACACGAGGATACATTTATTAATACATAGAATATGCATATAAACCTAACAGATCTTATCGAGAGGGTTATCAGAATACAAAAGATATATATTCATTCAGTTACGAAGTGTTACACACATAGTGTTACACACATACGTTCAGTATATCATTCATTTAGACCGTTTCGTAAATGAACTTGGTTATAACTTCTACATTAGATACTCAAAACAAGTACATAACTCTTAGGAATTAAATTGATATCAACTGGTTTGGATAACAATTGAATTCTCGAGCAGTAATGCAGTGAAGTTGAATACTCATCCAATCTCTGGGGATTCAGATCTCCTGCGGGCACAAAGAAACAGTTGCAGGCTGTTGCTGTCCAATCCGCGCTCTCTGGCTGTGTGCCAGGCTGTGCTGTGCGGCTTGCGACGGTGCGCTGCTGATGCTCACTGACCGGCTAGTTAGTGTTGGCTTTAACTAGCAAAGTTTGTGCACAGGAGAAAAATTACTGTGGGTCCCAGCAGGTCAGGAAGAGGACCGGTTCGTTCCTGATGAAGCGCTAGTTCTGAATAGTGATTCAGCTTTCCACAGTTCCGACCTGTTCACGAGGCCTGCTGCTGGTGCTAACCTCGGGTGGATCCTCTGGTTATTCTCTGGCAACCTCCGCTCTAGACTCTTAGAACAAAGGAAAGTTCTGGCACTCTGGCCGTTCCGTGGTTGTCCGGGCTGAGTCTCAGGATGGTCAGGAGGCGCGCTGCGAGAATGTCCTGCCCTTGGGAATCCCTTCTGAATCTTACTGAATCTCACAGGCTCTCTGTGTTGCCTGTTTTTACCTGGAGGAACTTCAGCTCATTGATTGGCTGAAAGTTCCATGGGCATCAGAGTCCCACGTGGGTTACTCGGCCCTACCAGTCCCTGATTGGTTGATCATGGTGAGATATGAGTCACTTACTCCTGACACTTAGTAATGCAGTCCAGATGTCCATCTGGCACTCCCTAGACAGATAGGCGCCAATGGATGACCATTGATCATGATAGCCAGGCTTAGCTAAGTGCATCCCCCTTTGGGAGCTGTCCTAGGACCTTAAATTACCCTGCACTAATGGTCTCTCTGTGGCTGCACCACAGAGATGAACAGAGAAATGGGGCCTCATTTGGGAAGCTCAGAAACACTTAATTCTGCCTTATTATTAAGCCTCGCCGCTACAGAGAAATTAAACTGTTACATGTGACAGGTGGAGAAAAACTTGTGAATCAACTTACAAAAGGGTACATGTAAGAAATGTTTAACCCTTTGTTTAACAATTTCCAATCCCTGCCCTCTGATCACAGAAACCGCTTTCCCCCTCTGAAAACAAACAGGGTCAAGTTCTCACTTAGACCTGCGGCCAGAACCCTGCTCAACAGATGACTGTCTTGGGCACGTGCCTGTGTGTTGTTAAGTTTGTGTGCTTTTCTATATATTGCCTACTGCCATGAAACACATGTCCACCTTGGGGATAATGAAGACTCCCTCTCTCAAGAAAACACAACGTATCTGAAAATGAATTTTCTATAAGTGTTTTCACCCCTCTGGTGTCAAAGTACTGCATCTGCAAGAAGGGGCGACTCGTCCGTCCATCGTCCAGCAGTCCAACTCTACAGCACATCAGGGAGACGCCTGTGAAATCAGCGCCTTCGGGTTGCTTCACAAATATATTATGTCATACGATGCGTATTTTTAAGGTCACGTTAACTTGCACTGTTTGTGTGTGTTGTGAGTTCCGGTGTGAATGAAACATAGCCGCTGTGATGCTGATCACGTTCAGAGAAACTCCAGCTCTCGGTGTTTAAGAATATTAAACCTTTACTGACCACAGTGGTGTTGAAAGCGAAGCTCCACTCGTGTCTGTCAGGAGCTCCTCAGAGCCTCAGCTGCAGAGACCAGCCTGAAGACGCCCGTCCTTCTCCGATGACTTGAAACCTGACAGGTGATGAACAGGAAAGGTTTTTACTCGTGTGTAGCGACACCTGGAGTGACGGACTGGTTGCCATTGCAGCCTCGCAGCGCCTGGGCCCTGGCTTTCTCCTCGACTGCGATACGATCAGGTAGGGATTTTTTTCTGGGTGTTTTTAGTGGTGCACCTTGACTTGCAAATTCGTTTTTATTTGATGACAGTTTTTTTTAGTTGTTTTAAAGAACTTACTGTTTTGATTAGATGTATCAGAGATTGTGACTCTGCCTTTAGCTTCCCATTCCTTCCAAACAAAGGGTCTTCTGTTGTAGAGAACAGCACTGCATATACAAAGCGAAGTGCGAGGGGACTGCAGTCCAGAGAAACCTGTAATTTTACAAAGAATGGAGGCAATTTCACACCTCTGGTTGTGCTAGAGGGTCCTCGGTGGAAGAGATACCGGGGTCCCCAGCACTGCTGTCACCTCTTCTGTAATCCTCCAATGCTAACAACTGCGTATCTACTGCTGACTCCGACTCCGGACATAAGCAGAGCATGCAAGCTCCACACAGACAGCACCCCAGGAAACCAGACCCATGAGAACACGGCCAGGGCGTGCAAGCTCCACACAGACAGCACCCCAGGAAACCGGACCCATTAGAATGGGGCAGAGCATGCAAACTCCACACAGACTGCACCCCAGGAAACCGGGCCCAGGGTCCCAGCGCTGCCGTCTCTCGCCTTTTCACCTCCACATGCAGATAAGGACACGACCGGAGACTCCTCAATCCTGCAGGAGGAGGCGCCGACGGACTCGCTCAGCCCAGCGCTGATATGTCCCCACCAGCTGCGTGTTTCCCCGACAGTCCTGTCCTACAGCCTGCGACTCACCGTTTCTTCCTTTTCTTCTGCGAAATGTCCACTAAATACTCCAGCCACCGCTTTTTAGACTAAAGTTTGTTTTTCTCGCCGATTAGATTAAAAAAGCCAGCTACTTACCCCCTGGAGGTCAGATCGCAACAACTTTTACAGCTCCGTTGCCACAGCAACCACGTTTTATTGACAAAGTAAAATAAACACCGGAGAAAAGTTTGCAAACAAGACGGGAGCTAAGAAACACGAGGACAGTGGGTTTGCTTCATGTGCCGGGTCGATAAACCAGCGCTGCAGACACGTGAAATAAAAGAAAACATACACACAAGGGAACACATAAGAGAGACATAGAAATACAAGACACGATAAATACGCTGAAATTGTGTGAATATAATTAATTCTTTTTTTTTAATTTTTATTTATGCTTAACAAAAGAACAAACATTACAATACAAACAAGAGTACATATAACAATTCCAAACAAAATTATCGTCAGGGTACATACTACTACATCAATTCAAGTTATGAAAAAAGATTAAACAAATTAAATAAAAATAATGTCCGCACCGCTTTCATATTTTTGCATTTCGAAATAGTCTGCAAATACCCCCTTACATCCATTTTAAAATACTCAAACACAGGGTACTTCCCAGACCACTTCATTTTATGAATGTGATAACGAGCCCATATAATAATTAAATTTATTACAAAAGAAATTTTTATATTGTTTTCACTGGGGCTGAAACTTAACATAATATCTTTTGAATATAATTAATTCTAACGTTCAATCAAATCAGCGAAACACGTGGGCAGGGCAGCCCGGTGAACTGCAGACTACATTACCCACAAGCCCTGTGGGCGACAACATTGTGACGTCATCGACTCGCGTCTCTTGTATTTTTTTATGAGACCAAAAACTACAAGAAAACGTAACGCAGCAATCGTATTGTCAGGGGTACGTGCAATAATACATGTACATTTTATGGAAAAAAAGATTAAACAAGGTAAATGCAGATAATGTCCGTCCATGCTTCAACGTTCTTACAACTAGACACAGTACGTCTTTACACCCGTTTCAAACTGTCCAAACATGGGTCTCCTCTCACACCATTCCGTTAATAATTATGTTGCGCAAGTATAATAATTTTTAAAAATACAAACGATATTTTCATCTTCCTTTCAATGGGATTAAAATGTAACAAATGTATTTCTTTAAAAATAAATTAGTCTCTTTCTTTATATAAGTTTGTAAAAAAAGTCCCGAATGCTTATAAACCACAACATAACCAAAATAAATGTTAGGTTTCAGGGCTGCTGTCAGAAAGGTCACAGTTATCATCTATATTGACGATCAATCTCCACATAAGTCTTTTTTTTTAAGAATTTTTTATTAAATGTATAAAGAATTTACAAATATTTTTCGTGCTTTATTATTTCTCACATTTTTAATAGAATTTAAATAGTGTTTCAGCTCCACCTCAAAAGAACTAAAAAGGGGAGTATTATTAGACCATTTGGATTTATGGATGTGAAATTGACCAAGAATGATTAATAAATTGACTATAAATAAAGGCTCTTTTTCCAAATTTTCTACTAAACAGTACAATAAAATGTCAAAATCCTTCAGTCTAACAAACACCTTTAACTGCCTGCAAACAAAACTCTGTAAATCCGTCCAAAACAGCTTCACAAACCTACACCTAACAAATAAATGCACCAAAGATTCCTTTTCCCGCAGAACAAGTCTTTCCGATAGCGCTTTGAGACTCACCTCCGTGGACTCGTGTATCTCTGTCGCCACCCAGTGGACATTTCTCGGAAGTGTCACCGCCCGCCGTAATTCAGTAAAGTCCCAGAATTGAAATTGTGATTGGACGAGAGCCGTATCCGTCCCGCCTCCTGCCGAAATCTCGGCGCTGAATAGTTCAGAGCCGAGTCACTCAAGGTGAGGGCGGTATTTCCGTGGAAGAACACGGAAGTCCGCGGTGACTGGCTAGGAGCGGTGTCATTCACCCAAAGTAAGAGGAAGTCCCGCCTCTTTTCAGCCAACGGCGGTGATTGGACACGCCGTGCGTCACTCTTATGACGTCCCTTAACTGCGACGGATCCGGATCTGACGCGTGATTTGCGCGACAGCCGGTCCGTCGCCGAGATCGGTCTGGAGCCGCGGCCCAGGATGCTGTGGTTCCGCTTTCTGCTCGTCAAGCACTGCGGACTCCTGGAAAACCGCATTGCAGGGCAGGGTTATTGAACTCCAGACGTCGCTGGAGAGTTACTTTACTGGCGAGTCACCTCACGTTGTTGATTAATTCGACCTTATTGTGTTTTCTCTTCTTTAACATTTATATTGCAATAGTAAAAATGCTATTCAGTGCACACAAGAGTACATTACAGATCACCGGGGTACATTATACAGGCCAATAAAGATAAGGTACGCACAGCTTTCATGTTGGGACATTTAGAAATAGTTTGGAGACGTGCCCTCATGTGTTTCAGATGTGACTTCTTTCCATTTGGAAGCGCCTTACTTCTACCAAGGAAAGAAAAGGCTTCGAAAATGAGATCGTAATGAAGAGATAGTAACGATCATTTCAGTGCATGAGCTACCTGTTATATTAGGCGAGATTTCACACGGATAATCAAACAAGAACGAGTTTGCCCTGGAATCCATTCCACTGCCGAACCTGAAAGTCAGAGCATGACTGCCGTCAGTCCGGATCCAGTGGAAGGCTGATCCACTCCGGGTTTTCTGCTGCCGTCAGTCTGGATCCAGTGGAAGGCTGATCCACTCCGGGTTTTCTGCTGCCGTCAGTCCGGATCCAGTGGAAGGCTGATCCACTCCGGGTTTTCCTATGCCGACAGTCCGGATCCAGTGGAAGGCTGATCCACTCTGGGTTTTCCTATGCCGTCAGTCCGGATCCAGTGGAAGGCTGATCCACTCCGGGTTTTCTGCTGTCGTCAGTCCGGATCCAGTGGAAGGCTGATCCACTCTGGGTTTTCCTATGCCGACAGTCCGGATCCAGTGGAAGGCTGATCCACTCTGGGTTTTCCTATGCCGACAGTCCGGATCCAGTGGAAGGCTGATCCACTCCGGGTTTTCCTATGCTGACACTCTATACTCTTCTCCAGAAGCTTAAGGAGAAATTATGAAAAAAAGTTTATGAAAACGTTTTATGAAATGATCACGGAGCTGGGGTCAATTCACTTTTGAATTGTTTTTTTTTTTACATTTTTTAAAGTAAGCATTAACAAGAACAAAGAATACAATACAAATACAAGTACCGGTCTGTCGCTGAGCTCGGTGTGGTTCCGCTCTCTGCTCGTCAAGCACTGCGGGCTCCTGGAAACCTGTCTTTCAGGGCAGAGAGTTATTAGTGAACTCCAGACACCGCTGGAGAGTGTATTTACCGGCGAGTCGGCTCACGCTGCTGATAAATTCGACCTCATTGTGTTTTCTTCTTTCTTTATCGTGCAATACTAGAAATCCTTTACGATGCACGCAAGACTACATTACTGATCACCGGAGTACATTATACAGGCAAATAAAGAGAAGGTACGCACAGCTTTCATGTTGTGATATTTACACATGGTTTGGAGACGTTCCCTCGTGTGTATTTTGAATTATTCAAATGCGAGTCGCTTCAATTTGGAAGCGCATAATTTCAGTGCATGAGCTTACCTGTTATATTGAGCGAGATGTCACACGGATAATCAAACAAGAACGAGTTTGCCCTGGACTCCATTCCACTGCCGAACCTGAAAGTCAGAGCATGAGAACGGACGTATTTTATGGCGATTGTGGTGTTGCTCGACCACATAAATTAGGCGAGAAGTACAATCTGCTATTACGACATTCGGTCTAATTATTAAATTTTCGATTAGTTCTTATCTTTAGGCTATTTATACATATAATAACGAGCAAGTATAATGATTAAGTCAATGATAAATTATATTTTATATTCGGTTCAGCAGTAGTGAGCAGTAAATAACATCTATTTCTCACCAATAAATGTCAGAATTAGAAACCTTCTTTACACAATTGTGCCGATCAGTTCAGAGTGTTTTAACAACAGGATGAAACAAAAACAAACATAAGGTTTCTGGGCTGCTTCGAAAAAGACAGTTATCATCTATATTACTTTTAAATCTATGCACACTATGTATCTTTACCGGGTCAATTCAATGTACAATTGTGTAATGATGCCACCTTAACCTTAACCTTCATACAATATTTGTTTGACAGTAGTCATGTTTTTTTCCAGTTATTTAGTTTCCCCAAAGAGGTGCTCCAAAATAGTTTGACAAGATATTGTGAGATTGCAAGAGGGATCTTTAATATCTATTAGTACAAGTGTAACTAAATCTGTTTCCTTGTAGTCTAATAAAGGTTGTAAATTCTTCCATAGTTTCTTAAAAGCATCGCTACCTCTCTAGGGGTAGCCTTGGTTACGAGGTATTGTTATCAGACTTAACACAAACATTAAATCTAATCACAAAATCTGCTTAATTCTACATTTCGTCATCCACATCAGTTAATTTCTTGACCCCAATTATACTATTTTAAACCCAGTTTTCAAAGCACGGGTTTATGTCTCAAAGTTATTTCTCTGTATTCTAGATGATGCATCTATGGGGGGTATGTTTATCCGTAAGAGACCACGTGAGAACTTCATGGAAGCTGGCAAGTTTGGGGGGGTGGTTCCTAGCATCCAAATGACATTCAGGTAAAACTCTATGCCCTCTACTTCCTGAAAGATTAAATTAGGGGAAACATACACCACCTACACTGCTCAATTTTGTAAATAATTCTCTATCGGTATCAATACTAGATGCTCTACAACCTGAAGCATTTAGGCCTCCTTCTGCCTGTGTTTGACAAATAACAACCATGAATAAAGTTTTTTTTATTTTACTAAGGTAGAGAACATCAAATCACAAATCACATTTTTGAAAATCGTAATACCAAGAAATGTAATCACATCTTTTACATGGTTATTACATGTGGAGCAGACACTTTCCAACAGCCACCAATTCACTTTTCTGATATGTAAAGAAAGACCAGATACGAGGAAATGACTTGTAAACACACTTAATTGCTTTGTCCACCTCTGTGCGCTTTCTCAGAGAGACAGTTGTATCCTCAGCCAATTGGGAACACCTGTAATCTCTTTATCCTGTACTTGAACACCCTGAAACTATTTGTTGTAGGAGTGTAGGCAGTGGGAAGAGGAATGGGCTCGTGTCGAATTGCCTTACCCATTCCCAATCTGCAGGAGGTCCCACGACGGCGGGTAGCTGCTCCAGTCGCTGGAGCTCAGTTCGCTGTCGAGGGAGGACGAGGGCTCTGGCTCGGGGGAATCACGGCTCCACAGCTCCTACCTGTTGCAGTGTTTCTGCCCTCCTGATGGCCTCTGTGTTTTAGAAGGATCTGTCTCTTTTCGCTTGCTTACACCACAGGTTTCATCGACGATAGCGTGCATCCTGGAGCAGTGAGTTATCGGTCTTATTTCTACCGAGAAACAGTTCAAGCCCTCACAAAACAATAACCAGGAGACGGTATATGAAAAAGTATTGTAAGACTTGCAGAGTAGATTTGAATAGACAGTGGACGTCACACTGCGTGCTTGAATATCAGAGATTCAGTTCATTCTTTCCTGCAGGTAAATTTCCTGTTTGACATTGTACCGCTGTCACTTCTTCACAAACTCATAACTCGCCGTGTTCAATTTTGTGTTGAGTTACAGGAACCTCAGCATCAGATGAAATACTCTTCAGCGCCCCAGGGAGACTGGAGGACTGGCCAGATTTTCAGCTTTAGAGATTTTCAGGTCCTTCGGCTCGGGGCTGTTGAGCAAAGTGCTCCCCTCTGCAGGAGAGCCACAGGGGCACTACAGAGCGGCCTCGTCTTCCCTGCTCCTGCCCGTGCCTGTGGTCGGCCAGCGTGACCGCGCGCAAGACAAGGTAGCGCATTCGTGGTGTAAATACAGAATGTTCACTAGCT